>NW_027141336.1:0-114333 GCF_036365525.1 Heterodontus francisci | reverse complement strand
TAATCCGAATTCTCTTTCTTCGCGCTGCACCCATCCTAGGCCCTAAGCCCTCAAGGTTAGAAGTTGACGGTAAAAGTTGGGGAGTATATTGATCTCATACTATTCAGTTTAATTACTGGTGAAAGGTGAGATGCTCTGGGAGAAAACCAGCTCGTTTATTGTCATGTTTTCCTTTTGTTTCATAGTTAACATTTTGTCATCACAATGTCTTGTTCGGCATCTGTTTCAAACTATAGTCACCAAATCGGTTAAATGTTGCAGTTCTCAAGTATTATATTGAAGAGAGTTTTTCCAATGAAGAAAAGAAAACGCTTTTGACACAGATGTGCAGAGAAATGCAGCACAGAAAAACACAAAAAAGAATTCAGACTGACAATCCAGGCGATCTGTTTTGTCTCATTCCTTTGAAGTTAATTTCACCATAATCGTTATGAGAAGGAAATGGGTTTGGAGTGGGGGGATGTGGGAGAGTAATTGTTAAATTAATCTCTGCACAAAATATGGAGGAAACATTCCTGACTGAAACCTAACACACCTGGTGCAATGACGTGCGTTCAGGTTCAACACCGGTTTTACAATCCGTCTGATTACACATTCCAGGTATTTCAAGATAAATATAGAGTTCAGAACTTATAACAAGACATGAAATATAGGAGCACAATGTAACACTTTAAAACTGGGGTTATATTATTTCTAGATTTTATGCTCCATTAATCTTTGAAATCTTTAACTCTGCTTCTCTTCAAGATTACATTTGGTCTCGATTCCTTCTGTGTTGCCCAGGGAGCGTGAATTAGACTATATTCTCTATCTTCTATATTGATCTCCGTTCCATTTACACAAAGTGGGACAAGGTAAAAGACAGAGTGGTGATCTGATGAGAGGAGCTCAAAGTTATGGAGAGCTTGGATCAGAAAAATCATGACAAAAACTATTTTCACTTCTTGGCAGGAACGCATCAGTTTAACTTCATCACAAAAGAACCTGGGAATAGGTTTAGATTTTTATTGTCTATCCTGTGAGTTCCCAGGATTTTCCTTATCTTTGTAATGTAACAGAGTGACACGACATTTATATTGTTTTATGTATAATTGTCACAGTGACTGAATTTTAATAAACCAAATAAACAGTGGTTGTAACTTAGATAGCTACAGTTGTTTCATGTTTTGGAAAATAATAAGATTGCATGTCTCATGTAAAAGTGCTGTAAATATTTTATTACTGCAATAAAACTGTCAATATTTTCTCATCAAACAAGGGAGTTAAAATGTTCCAGATAATATTTTAAATGTTCCAGAATATATTTCCTGTTCCTACGCTGGGGCTGTTGGATTGCCTGGTGAGTAGAGGACGATTGGAGCAAGAGAAACACACCGCTAATGAACTCATCTGAATTTATGCCCATTTAACTGCCTGAAAAATAGAATCCCTTTTGGATATTTACCATCTCCTGCTCGGCTTCTTGTATTCACGATGTTATATGATTCAATAGCCCAAGGCACACCACTGGGGAAATCTGCCACTGTCCTTTCTGTATGTCAACAAGAGCAATTTGTTGTGATCTGAAAATGATATTAATGATATTAATTGACCCGAAGCTTCGTGAAATTAAATAATTCATCACTAAAATTCAAAAAGCAGCCAAGCAGATATGTAGCTGAGCAAATCACACAAACAATCAGATTCTTGAACTGAGTGAACTGGTTCATCCATCAAGCAAACTAGTTGCAGCAAACTGAACAATCAGACCAATAGTCTGTTAAAAAAGGGAGAACAGTATTTCTTTGAGTGAAGCTGAATTGAACCTATTGTATACAATGACAACATTAAAGCAGCCGATACAAAGGTAAATTCTTCAAAAATGCCGCGCAAATTTACTTCTACATTTAATTCTTTCCAAACCTGGATTGGTTTTATGTAAATATTTGACCAGTTAGAAATTGGTGTAAACAGAATAAGTTAGTTCTTTACCTTTACTTTCTGGACATTAAATACTCATTGAGATTATGTCAGGCTTTGTAAAGAGCTTTAAATGGTAAACATAAACATTTACCCTCACATTTCTCTTTGAGTCTCTCCAAATCTGTTGACAGCTCTGCTGGCCACAGTTCCGCCAGGGCAAATAGAGAACTTGATTTTCAGTAGTATATTAAACAGCAGGAACAATATGCCTCTGTAGAGTGGTTGGACAGATCCAATCTAAACGGCAGATAATTGTGTATGATATGAGACCAATCCGGGGTGGGTGGGTGGGGAGATAAATTTAACGCATTCCGATTAATTTAATTTATTTACCTTGATCATCTGGGTAAAGGGATATTTGATAATATTCTTTAACTCATCTCTGAACTTGGTCTGTGCCACTGCATAAATAACCGTGTTGGTGCAGGAACTCAAACGCTGGAGCATGAATCCGGTCTGTTCCATGATGGTGAAAGGGTCATTGTAATCACTTTGGTCAAATTGATTTTCCGTAAATTGTACAGAAATCTGACAGATGGAGATTAGAATCCATAACAAGATAAAACTGCCCGAAATAGCGAGCAGTAATATGATGGACTTCCTGCGGCTCTCTATCTCTGGATCTTTGCTCTTTTCCCGGAATCCCCTCCTGACTCTATTGGTCACTACAATGTGTCTGATGGTCAGAGCATTGAAGAACAAAATTAAGAAAAATGCAGCAAGTGGGGTTAAAATACTGTCAAGCCACAAGTAAACCATCCAAACAGGCAAAATATAGAATGCAGATTTTACAACACAGAACCATGGTATGTTATCAATCATTATTCCAGGTTCATTTACAAAGTAAAATGGAATATTTTGTAAAACGGAAAGTCCACACACCGCTGCTATAACGACAAGTGCAGTTTTTTCTGTGCAGTATTTGTTTCTCAGTTTCTGGTAACAGATGGATACAAAGCGATCAAAGCTGAAAGCGACTGTTAACCAGACAGAACAATCAATGGAAATAAAACTGAAGGTGAATGTAAGACTACAGATGGAGGTGTAATCCAGAAATGAATTTGTGAAATACATCTCCTTAATCTCATACAGAATTACATCAAATATTAGGACCAGTAGATCTGCTGTTGTCATGGCCACCATATAACGACTGATACATTTGGAGAGACCGCATTTTCCACGGGAGAGAATCACAATCGTTAATAAATTAGCTGCAATAAAGATAGGAAAAGAGAAATTAATGATTCTATTCACAATGAGAGGATTAATAGGTTGATAAAATATATTAATTGTGGTGCATCTTTTTTCTGTCAGTCAACTCATTCCTTTTTTATTTATCTCTCAGCTTCTGTCATCCACCTTTTTTCTGTCTCTGATATATAATTTCCTCTTTGGGTTTAGCTGATGTATTTGGAGAGTTCGCCTATTGGAGAAATTCAATTGGAATTATGTTGTTAACATCCAGTTTTATGAATTCTGCTAATAGCAGAACTCCAGATGGGAATTTACACAGGTCTCGGGGCACATTTGTAATAGAAGCAGGAAGTGCTTTTCTCAAATTGAAAGAAGTGGGAACAATTAAAGACTGCCGTAATGGGAGAGAACATTTCCGAAGTTATCTATAAAATTTCAGATGTTTTGTTTTACAATGCTGAAGAATTAAGGCACTAGGAGGAGACAGGAGGCTTTGAAAGGAAAAGGTAACCCACGAGGCAGCCATGAGTTGGCCACCAAGTAATGCAGAAGACAAGCACCTGCTCAATAGTTTAATGGCAGCTGAAGTGATGAAGCAAGTGGCGGCTGTAATTGAGGTGACCCTCTGTGACCTTTGTGACCATTGATGAAAAATACCCAATCAGTCACATGACAGTGAAAATGCATCATGTCTGTGATGATGTGGGGTTATGTTCTCCGTCACAGCTGACCATTGTTCTTCAATGTCCTAGCCTGAGCTAGAATGCACACTATCTTCAGATGCTTTAGCAGCTCAGCATCTGCACCTCTGAGAGCCAAGACAATAAGAAGCCAATTCGCAAAGACATTTGTCAGGCAGTTGGGTCAGGGTTTACCAAACCGTTTGGTGGAATTTGACCGGTGAGGCCAGTTAGGGAAAAGCAACAGTCAGTCATCTTGACATGTCTTATTTTATGCAGCGTCACAATGTCACTGAAACCTTGAGAAGCATCTAAAACTATGAATAGGTGTCCGCATCTGTTAGCAATACCATTGGGTCAGTTGTCCCAGCTTCATTTGAGAAAAAAAACCTAACTTCCATCAGCACTAATCATTTGTAAAAGTGAGATATTTTCACTTCTGTATGTGAATACAACACACCAGATACCAGTGGGTGGGGCAGAGAGCATCGCTCCTTCAGTCTGGTCTATCTGGCATCCCTGTGTAAATATACCTCCTCCCCCAAACACATCAGATGGAAAATTCCCAAGGAGAAGCCCGTTTGTTCCAGTAGTAATGCTGGGGAAAATATGATAGTTTACATCATTTGGTGTAACAGTTAGAGAAGATCGGCTCATTGTAGAACAATTAAAGATTAAATAAAACAAGGTTACAAAATGGTCAAAACACAAGCTATCATGATATTACAGCTTCTTTTCTAGGACTATCCATATAGCTGCCTTTCCTGAACAACTACCTGATTTCCATTTGAGAGGTGTTCTTTATGTCAGGTGCTCTGCACAGCAGAATGGCAGGAAATGATACACAGGTAAAACACACAATATTAAGAAAAATGATTTCATTTGAAGTTGTTGCTCCCACTATGCATTCAGAAAATGTTAGAGATGTTCGATGTGTACGTAATATAAGGACAAGAGCAGGAGTAGGCCATTCGGCCCTTCGAGTCTGCTACACCATTCAACACGGTTATGGCCAATCTCCTACCTGAACTGTATTGTCCCGCACTATCCTATATCCCTTGATTCCCCGAATATCCAACAAAACCTGCGGATTTGTGTCTTGAATATTCTCACCAATGGGGGATCCACAGCTCTCTGGAGTAGAGAATTCCAAAGATTCACAATTCTTTGAGTGAAGAAATTTCTCCTCATCACAGTCCGAAATGACCGACCCTTCATTCTGAGACTGCAGCTCCAATTCTTGACGCTTGCTCTGCCTCAAAAACACCCAGCATCTACTCTGCAAATCCCCTTAAGGTGTATTTTTAATAACTCCCAAAATAAATAAGGTTCTTAAAGATTGAAGGTCAAGTTTCACGGAATTACGCATCCCGTACCTAAGCATACACTTAAAAGCAGTATTGATGAGAAAACCTTGCGGATTAAGTCGGGAACTCAAACACAATGCCGTTTCAAGGAGTCATCAGGAATTCAGCACCGAAACAGGCCCTTCGGCCCAATGGTGGATATCGGTTGATCCGACTTTCGGAAAGCCTCAGCAGTGGCGGCACAGTGGCGCAGTGGTTAGCACCGCAGCCTCACACCTCCAGCGACCCGGGTTCAATTCTGGGTACTGCCTGTGTGGAGTTTGCAAGTTCTCCCTGTGTCTGCGTGGGTTTCCTCCGGGTGCTCCAGTTTCCTCCCACATGCCAAAGACTTGCAGGTTGATAGGTAAATTGGCCATTAGCAATTGCCCCTGGTATAGGTAGGTGGTAGGGAAATATAGGGACAGGAGGGGATGTGGTAGGAATTTGGAATTAGTGTAGGATTGGTATAAATGGGTGGTTGATGGTCGGCACAGACTCGGTGGGCCGAAGGGCCTGTTTCAGTGCTGCATCTCTAAACTAAAACTAAAATGCATAACATAACTTCATATACAGACAATTTTAATACCTTGTTGCTTATCAATAACAAGTTTTTTCATACAATTCAGCTGCATTGTTGTATTATAGATAGTTTCAATCTTGTTACATCGGATTACTATTCACCAAGAGAATCTCTAATTATAAGTGTGTCTTTGCTGCAGTTAAAGGCCTGCTACCCGACCCAAACCTGACGGGACCAGAGGTCGCTCTTCCAGGGTTGGCTTTCGCGCTCGGGTCGGGCCTGGTCCGGGTCGGACACACACAGTACTATCTTTTGCTCTGCTGGGAGGAAAAGGGAAGTTGAGTAAGTAAGCTCAAAATTTGAAAAGCCTGAGCTGAGAGTCTGGGAGGTCAAGGAGGGAAACGTGCATCCGGACTCCACAGACTCTGAGTCTGCGCAGTGAGTGAGTGAGTGAGTGTCTCTATGATGTCATCACACTCATGCTGCAGCTTCCTTCTATTCCATCCATCCAAAAGTAGGAAGTACAGTGAGTGCACTATGGATGTAAAATGAATGCTGTCAACTGGAGAAAGTGAACATTCCGGTGGTCGGGTCAGGCTCGGGTCAGGTCGGGCTCGGGAGAAAATAGAAGGACTCGGGTCGGGTCGGGCTCGGGTCCGATGTGGTTCTGTCGGGATCGGGCCGGGATTTTTCCCAGACCCAAGCAGTCCTTTAGCTGCAGTACCATTACATACCAATCTTCCACTTCTAAAGAGGATGGTGTATTCACATATATTTCACTCTGCAGAACTTGTTATCAACTAATTCAATTTCTCTGAAATATATGCATCACTTTGCACTGGATTGTCTTTTCATTATATTTACATAAATTACAAAACCTCATTAGAACGTTAACCCAAACATGAAACAAAACTGAATTCCAGAGTTAAGTTGACAGTGACTGCCCTTGACACCATGGTAGCATTTGACCAAGTGTGGCATCAAGGTCCCTGAGCAAAACTGAAATCAATGGGAACCCAGAAGAATTCTCTGCATTGGTTGGAGTCATACCGAGCACAAAGCAAGGTAGTTGTGGTTGTTGGAGGACAATCACCGCAGTCCCATGACATCCCTGCAGGAGTTTCTAAGGTAGTGTCACAGGCCAGCCCTCTTCAACATAAAATTTGAAGTGGTAATATTCGCTGATGATTGTACAGTGTTCAGTATCTTTTGGCAACTCCTCGGAAACTGCAGCAGTCTGTGCCCACATGCAGCAGGACCTGGACGACATTCAGGCTTGCTTGATAGGTGGCAAGTAACATTCGTGACACACAAGTGCCCAGCAATGAACATCAACAAGACAGCACCTTGTTGTTCAATGGCATTATGAATCCTGCACCATCAGTATCCTGGGGCTTACCATTGACCAGAATTTTGCCTGGACCAGCCATATAAATACTGTGGCGACTACAGCAGGTCAGAGACTGGGAATTCTGTGATGACTAACTTACTTCCTGACTCTCCAATTCCTGTCCACCATCTACAAGGCACAAATCAGGAGTGTGATGGAATACCCCCGAGTTGCCTGGATAAGTGCAGCTCCAACAAGACTTAAAAAGCTTGAAATTACCCACGATGAAGCAGCCCATTTGATTGGTACCCCATCCATGACCTCACATTCTCTCCATCACCAGCACTCAGAGGTAGAAGTGTTTACCTCCAACAAGAGACACTGCAGCAACTCGCCAACGCTCCTTCGATAGCACCTTCCCAACTCACAATCTCTACCACCTAAAAGAACAAGGGCAGCAGACAGATGGGAAAACCAAAACCTGCAAGTTCTGCTCAATGTCACACATCAACTTGTATTGGAACAATATCGCCATTCCTTCATTGCTGCTGGGTCAGAATCCTGGAATTCCCTGCCTAACAGCATTGCTGCTGTACTTACACCACATCGAGTCAGAGTCGTACAGCATAGAAACAGGCCCTTCGGCCCACCGTGTCCATGCTGACCATAATGCCTATCTATACTAATTCCACCTGCCTGCATTAATTCCATATCCCTCTATGCCTTGCTCATTCAAGTACCTGTCCAAATGCCTCTTAAATATTGCTACTATTCCTGCCTCCACCACCTCCTCTGGCAGCTCATTCCAGATACCCACTATTCTTTGTGTGAAAAATTTACCCCATTGATCCCCTTTAAACCTCCTCCCTCAACTTAATTCTATGCCCTCTAGTTTTAGTCACCCCGACCATGGGAAACAGACTCTGGCTATCTACCTTATCTATGCCTCTCATAATTTTACATACCTCTATCATGTTCCCTCTCAGCCTTCTTCACTCCAGTGAAAACAGACCCAGCCTTTCCAATCTCTCTTTATAACTCAAGCCCTCCAAACCAGGCAACATCCTTGTGAATCTTTTCTGCACCCTCTCTAGCTTAATCACATCTTTCCTGTCGTGCGGCGACCAGAACTGCACACAGTACTCCAAATGCGGCCGAACCAATGTTATGCACAACTGTAACATGACGTCCCAACTCTTGTACTCAGTGCCTCGGCCGATGAAGGCAAGCATGCCATACACCTTCTTCACCACCCTGTCTACCTGTGTTGCCACTTTCAGGGAACTATGTATTTGCACCCCAAGGTTTCTCTGCTCAAGAACACTCCCCAGGGCCCTGTCATTCACTATATGTGTCCTGCCCTGGTTTAACTTCCCAAAATGCATCACTTCACACTTGTCTGCGTTAAATTCTGTTTGCAACTCTCTTGCCCACTTTCCCAGTTGATCTATAACCTGTTGTAACCTTAGACAATCTTCTTCACTGTCACCAATTTTGGTGCCATCCGCAAACTTGCTAATCATGCCCCTTACATTCAATTCAAAGTCATTAATACATATGAAAAACAACAGAGGGCCCAGCACTGATCCCTGCGGCACACCACTGGTCACTGGCCTCCAATCTGAAAAACAACCCAACACTACCACCCTCTGCCTCCTATCACCAAGCCAATTTTGTATCCAAATTGCTAGCTCACCCTGGATCCCATGTGTGTGAACCTTCTGGACCAGCCTACCATGTGGGACCTTGTCAAAGGCCTTGCTCTTGGTCACCTCCTCAAAAAACTCAATCAAATTCGTGAGACATGATTCCCCATGCACAAAGCCATCCCTAATCAGACCATGTCTATCGAGATGCATATAAATCCTGTCTCTCAGAATCCCTTCCAATAACTTTCCCACCACTGATGTAAGGCTCACCGGCCTGTAGTTCCCTGGCTTATCCCTGCTGCCCATCGGAAATAAAGGCATAACATGACCTTTCCTCCAGTCTTCCGGTACCTCACCCGTGGCTAACGATGATACAAAGATCTCTGCCAGGGCCCCAGCAATCTCCTCCTTTGCTTCCCAAAGCATCCTAGGATAGTCCTGATCAGGCCCTGGGGATTTAGCCACCTTAATGCGCTTCAAAATCTCCAATACCTCCTCCTTTGTAATGTTGATATGCTCCAGGATATCAGTGTTCCCTCCCTTGAACTCACTAGCTTCCATGACCTTCTCCAAGGTAAATACGGACGAGAAATATTCATTTATGACCTCGCCCATTTCCCGTGGCTCCACACATAGATTGCCACACTGATCCTTAAGGGGATCTACTCTCTCCCTAGCTACCCTTTTACTCTTAATATACTTATACTCCTTATCGTATCTGCCAGGGAAATCTCATGGCCCCTTTTCGCCTGCCTAATTTCCTTCTTAAGTGTAGTCCTACATCCTCTATACTCCTCGACGGACTCGCTCGATCCCAGCTGCCTATACCTGACATATGCCTCCTTCTTTGTCCTGACCAGACCTCAATATCCCTCGTCAACCAAGGTTCCTTAAACTTGACAGCCTTGCCCTTCCATCTAACAGGAACATGTTGGCCCTGAACTCTTCCTATCTTACTTTTAAATGCCTCCCACTTGCCAGACGTCCCTTTACCTGTAAACAGCCTCCCATTCAACTTTTGAGAATTCCTGTCTGATGCCTTCCCCCAATTTAGGACTTCAACCTGAGGGCCAGTCCTATCCTTTTCCATAACTATCTTGAAGCTAATAGAGTTATGGTCACTGGTCCCAAAGTGCTCCCCCACAGACACATCAACCACCTGCCCATCCTCATTTCCTAAGAGGAGGTCGAATGTAGCCCCTTCTCTAGTAGGGCCATCCACATACTGCTTCAGAAAACTATCCTGGACACACTTAACAAATTCTTCCCCATCTGATCCCTTCGCACTAAGGCAGTCCCAGTCAATATTAGGGAAGTTAAAATCATCTACTATTACCACCCTATAATTCCTACACCTATCTGTGATTTCCTACATATATGCTCCTCCAATTCCCTCTAACTATTGGGGGGCCTATAGTATAATCCCATCAAAGTGATCACCCCTTTCTTATTTCTAAGTTCCACCCATATGGCCTCGCTATACATTCCCCCAGGATATCCTTTCTAAGTACTGCTGTGATGTCCTCCCTAATCAATAGTGGAACTCCCCCTCCTCTCTTACCTCCACCTCTGTCATGCCAGAAGGATCGGTACCCCAGAATATTGAGCTGCCAGTCCTGCACATCCCTTAACCACGTTTCCGTAATCGCTATAATATCACAATCCCATGTACTGATCCATGCTCTGAGTTTATCTGCCTTACCTGTAAGGCTTCTTGCATTAAATTAAATGCAGTTTAGCCTATCAGACCTTCCACGCTCCCTGTCCTGCCCCTGCATGGCCTGCCTACTGGACTTGCTTGCTTTGGCTGCAAAAGTTCAAAAAGGTGGTTCCCCACCACCTTCTGAAAGGCAATTAGGGATGGACATTAATTACTAGTGACACTCACGTCCCAGGAACCAAAATAAAATACTAAACTAACCCTAACTTTAAAGTTAGTTGCAATTCAACACATCAATGGTCACTGATCGAAATTAACTGACACGTAACAGGCAAATGTTACAGGTTACTATTAATGGAATATGAAATTAAATCAACAAACTTATACAATTAACTGATATTAAGGTAGTCTGATTAAAGCTTTCCTTACACAGTCATAAGGCATTTTGTTGTACAACAGATTTGGCACATTTTCTGTCCGGCTTTGTGTAAATATTGTATGCATAGAACCTACAGCAATATTGGGCGAGGAGAATATGGGCTTCCATCTCTCTCTCCTTCCTTAGATCCTTCTCTCTCTATGTCTAAATGTTTCTATTTCTAAATATATCCCTGAATCCAGTTACCTGTTTCTTTATTTAAATAACTAAATCTGCATCTCTGTTTCTATCTGTTTCTCTCTCTCTCTCTCTCACTCAATCTGTCTACCTCTAACCCTGTGCCTGAGTGCTTCCCTATCAATATCCCCAAATATGTCTGTCTTTCTCACTAATGTTATGACCGCTCAGGACAAAGCCCCCAATCTGAATATATGATTCTGATTGTGGTGGGAGAAACACACTGTCCATTCAGTCCCGTCACTCCACAGGTCACATCATACATTTTTAAGCATTCCAAATCCCATTGACAAAAATTCATTATGACTTTCGGGTATTTTATTCTGAACCTCTATACTTCTTTTAATTTAATATCTGGTTTTAAAACTGTTGTTAAAGCTGTAGCCTGGTCTGCTATGCTCTCAGTCAGAGTCATTACCTCTGCACTAGCTTTGCATATCCCAACACGTCCAATGGGTTTACCTCACAATTTCCAGCATTCTGAACGAAGATGATCTGTTTTGTAGCAATGATAACACTGTGGCTTGCAAACTTCATTTCCACCCTCAGCACCTTCCTTTCTGACTGGAGGAGGTTATCCTGGGGCAATCCCAGCTGTTCCTTTATGTCTTCCTTTCAGTCTTCCACTTTCCATCCTCGTGTTTATGGAGGTGACGGACAAAAGAGGTTGGCTTATTCACAATCTCAAAATCATCATCAATTTCCACTGCTTGCCTAGCTTTCAAAACTTTCAGTTTATTTACATGAGATCTCACTACTGAAGGAATTGAATTTTAAACTCTTCTCAGAGAATCAACTCCTGAAGGTTTCAAATGTGGTTTCCATCTTTAATGCCCGCGTCCAACGATCAAAATTAATTTGCTTCACCCACTCATATGTCTTCCTAGCCAATTTCCGTAAGCTCCGAAACTTCTGACAGTAAGTTTCAGGGACTAGTTCATATGCAGCGTGAATAGCCTTTTTTACCATCTCATAATCTGCAGAAGCCTCTTCAGGAAGCATTGCATAAAAGTCACGAGCTCTGACTACCAACCTGCTTTGCATAAGCAGTGTCCAACTTCCTTCAGTCATTTCATCTGTTTGGGTATTTTTTCAGAACTTAGGGAGGGATTGAATAAATTTAAAGAACTCTTCGCTGGGACCTGAGCTAATTTCAGATTCTTCTTGACCTGAATTCTCCCTGGATATAATACAACCCTTTTGTCTTAGTTCATCTCTTCTGGCCTAAATTCCATCTCTTCTCTTTCACATTCTCTCTGAAATGCTTTCTCTTTCTCCCTTTCCTCTTTTTCCAAATCAAGCCTTTTCATTTCTTTTTCAGCCTCAAGTTTTTTCCATTTCTAACTGAATCCTAGCCAATACCACTGCATCACCCTCTGACCCACTACTTTCTTGTTCCTTGAATTCTTCTTTTACTTCTTCTTCCTCTAATTCCAGATGTTGGGTTATTATGTCAATTATCTCTGCTTTTTTGACACCTAATTTAAATTCTAACCCCAATCTTGCTGCCAGTTCTTTTAATTTGTTCTTAGGTAAAGTTATCAAGTCACTGAGGGAAACACTCTGCTTTCCAAAAAACTCTGCTGCAACTGCTAATGCCATTACTATGATATAGACTGTACCTTATTGTACAAGAGACCTGGTTCATTTTATTTCTTCGTAATTGGTGTTAGATTTAGAGCCCAACAATCGAGGTTCCAATTGATATGATCACAGACACAAGAGAAATTAATATGATTCCAAACACGAGCCTTCCAAATTAGTCTGTTTCTGATCCCAGACGTGAGCCACCTAATTAAATATGATTTGACTGTGGACGAGCCCCCAATTAAATATCAAAGTGATTCCTGACAACGCAGCCGGCCATTGACGACATCAATCTGCGCCAAGGTGCGCACATGTGCAGAGGGTCTCCTGCTCTCTGCGCATGTGCTGCGTTCCGGCTTGCCAGGACTGGTTAGCGCATGCGCCAATCACGTCATCGCGTGACGAGTACATCTTTGGACAATGCGCCTGGTTGGCCTCTGCGCATGTACTTTATGTGTACAGCAATGCAACGCTAACGGGTATTCACCCATGTGTCAAGCTCCGCTCCCCCCCCCCCCCGCCCCCTCTGCTGCTCTCTTCAGCCGCTCCGCTGTTTTGGCCGCTCCGCTAGCCCCCCTCGCTGCTCTCTCCGGCATCTCCGCTCCGCTACCCCCCCCTCGCTGCTCTCTCCGGCCTCTCCGCTCCGCTACCCCCCCTCACTGCTCTCTCCGGCCACTCTGCTCTTTTGGCCGCTCCACTCCTCCAACCCCCACCCCCTCGCTGCTCTCTCCGGCCACTCCACTCTTTTGGCCGCTCCGCTCTGCTACCCCCCCCCAGCCGCTTTCTCCAGCCGATCCACTCTTTTGGCTGCTCCACTCCCCCACCCCGCTGCTCTCTCCGGCTGCTCCACTCTTTCGGCCACTCCGCTCGCCCCTGTCACCGGCCCGTTCACTCGCTCACCGCCTCCCCGTCCCGCTCCGCTACCCCCCCGCTCCGCTCCCCCCATCCTGCTCCCGCTCTCCCCCCACCGTCCCGCTCCCGTCCGCCCCGTCCCGCTCCGCTTCTCTCCCACGTCCTGGTCCGCACCCTCCCAATCCCCGGCCCTCTCCGCTCTGCTCCCTAACGATCCCCGGCCCCCGGCCCGCTCCGCTCCACTCCCCCCCCCGGCCCCCTCACTCACTCGCTCTCCCTCCCCCTCCTGCCATTGTGTGCTGCCATGTGTTTAGGTTAGGTTGCCTTTGTTCTGTTATTTGGGCAATGCCATCTTTAGGCTTGGCAGCTGCCTGAAGTCGCAGACTGTGACGTTTTAGTGGCACGTGCTGCATTTGCGCATGTGTTACTGCAGCGCCACCCAGTGGTAGCATTGTATATATATGTTACAACCACTCAGGACAAAGCCCCCAATTAAAATATCAAAGTAATTCATGACAACGCGACGTCATCGCCGAATTCATCAGAATGCGCCACGGTGCGTACATGCGCAGACAATCTCATGCCCTCTGCGCATGCGCTGCGGTCCGGCTTGCCAGGACCGTTGTGCACATGTGCAGATGACGTTATCGCGTTACGTCGTCTTCCTCGGGCAACGCGCCAGGTTGGCCTCTGCGCATGCGTCAAAGCTTCGGCGCGACTTTTTGAAAGTGGAAGGAGGAGAAGTTTCGTCGGGCATTTTCTCGCATTTTATCAGAATTATTTATTCCTTTTGGAGACTTGCTTCATTTTTATTTGACACAGGAGATTGTTCCAAGGTAAGTTGCTCTGCCTTTGTAAGTTGCTCTGAAAACATTTCCATTGTCTGGGCCACCGCATATTCTCCAGTCCCTGTTGTGAGTTGCTGTGTGCAGGCTGTACATGTGCTGCAACCTACCGTCTTAACGGTCACTTTCGTTTTTGTAACGTTTTATTGGAGTGCATTCTGTATTTCTTATCTCATCTCATGTTTCCCGTGAGGAGACTGGACTGGCTGTGGCAACAGACTCTCCGCTGGCAGCAAGGACTGGCTGATGAGATGGAGCCATTTACGATGCCCAACAATTGCCCGGAAGCACCTTCGGATGGAGGTGGCCACGCGCTGGACATCAGTCACGTGTCACAAACTCTGGATCCTGAGCGTCTCACCCCCTGGCCTCATGATCTGATGGACCATACATATGCCTGCCTGTTCAAAGCTCCACTTCCCCTACCTGCGGTACCCTCTCCTTGCTGCTCAGTTACACAGTCACCTGTTCCTGCACCCATCAGAGCAGTGCACATGGGCACACAGTTACCTGCTCCTACACCCATCAGAGCAGTGCACATGGGCACACAGCCACCTGTTCCTACACCCATCAGAGCAGTGCACATGGGCACACAGCCACCTGTTCCTACACCCATCAGAGCAGTGCACATGGGCACACAGTTACCTGCTCCTACACCCATCAGAGCAGTGCACATGGGCACACAGCCACCTGTTCCTACACCCATCAGAGCAGTGCACATGGGCACACAGTTACCTGCTCCTACACCCATCAGAGCAGTGCACATGGGCACATAGCCACCTGTTTCCCCATCCGCCTTTGAAACAACCATGCAGAGCCTTGTGAGACTCCGCAATTGCCAGCTGCTGCCTGTCAAGCAGAGAGGGCGTCCAAAGGGGTCAAGCACTTGGGGAACATTCAGCAAGAAGAGACTGAGCACTAAAAGAAACAAGCAGGCCGTGCCCAGTGGTAGCAGAAATATGAATGCTCTTGCTGTGAACACAACTGGTGATAGTAGTAGGCAGGATTAAATGGGAATGGATGGGAAGACGCACGAGTAACATAACCACTAGCAGGGAACTGCTGGGCTAAATGGCCAGCTTTATGTTCATAGCCCAAAAGAAATGTGCTTCTTTTCCAGCACCCTCACATCATTCATGTTTTCCCTGAGAGCAGCATTGAACCATCACGAGATAGGGGCAATAACATCATCCTGCCTCCTACAGCTGAGGTGGGTACTAAGTGATTCATTGGCCGTGTTATCAGTACATGCCTTTACCGCAGAACACAAAGCATGCTCAACAGTAATTTCATTGGAGGGAGGGAAGCTCTGACACTGATGTTCTTTCCTTATTTCCTTTCATGTAAAACGTGCCCTTGAGAAAACAATCCTTGACACTTAAGGACGGCATTCCAGCAAAGGAGGCAGTGCAGGAGAGGACACAAGGATGTGCTGATTCCTGCATCTGAGGTGGGTAATAAGAGCTTCATTGGCGACGTTATCAATTGGTGCCTTCACTGCAGAACTTAAAAAGGTGTGCACAACAGTAATTTCAGTGGATGGAGGGAGGCAAGCTCTGACTCTGATTTGCTTTATTTCTTTTCATGTAAAACATGCCGTCGAGAAAACAATCCTTGAGACTTAAGGTCAGCATTCAAGCAACGAAGGCAACTGGACCATGCTGCGGAGCTCAGCACGATGTGGAAAGGAACATTGCATTTATGGATGAATTGGGAATGCACATTGGGATGCGTTTGGGGAACATTCACCAAGAATAGACTGAGCTCAGACTCTTGTGACTTTGCCTTCTTCACATGGACAATACAGTAGTGGAATAGAGAGCCAAGCGTTCATTCACCACAAGGCTCTCCAGGAACAATCTCTTTAGTTCTGCATAGCAGAGACTCGGCCAGACTGTCTAACAGGAATGCTGGAAACACAACACTCATGTATCCATGCACAGCAGTTCCTCGGATGCTTAATGAACTTAATAAAACTTCTCAATAATTAACCCCAGAATTGTTGAGGCTTTGTTTTGCATGCTATTTCCCCGACTTTGCAACTGCACTTCAGATATTCAACTGTGGTGGAGGGGTGGAGGTAGGGGGGTAGAGGGAGGGGTGGAGGTAGGGGGGTAGAGGGAGGGGTGGAGGTAGGGGGGTAGATGGAGAGGGGGGAGGGGTGGGGAGAGCAGGGAGGGGTGGGGAGAGGGAGCATGTAAAATGCATGGACCAGACAGTTGCAATGCCTGAAGTACTGTGGAGAAGTAGGGGAGAAGCAACTGGATTGGGCATCCGCAGCTGCAGGGAACGGCTGAATGGAGAGGGCCGGATGCGAGAGGCCGTAGAGAGCTGCGGGGAGCGAGCGTGCGAAGACCTTGGTGTCGCCGGGTCCAGGGACTGGCCGGTAAGTCTTTTGCTGTTGTGTTTCTGGCGCATGCACAGAAAAAGGCACTCCTCTTCCGTTCCGCTGCTCCCCCCCCCCCCCACTCTCCCCCACCCCCCACTCCCGCCCTTCACCCCCACCCCTCCCTCCTCTTTTCCCCCCCTCCCTCCTCTCTTTCCCCCCACCCCCCCAACCCCCGCGCTGCTCTCCCCGGCCCCCGCGCTGCTCTCTCACTCCTGCCATTGTATACTGCCACGTGTTCGTTAGGTCGCCTCTGTGTGATTCTTTGGGCACTGCCATCTTTAGTCCTGGCAGCTGCTCCACTCGCAATCTGTGACGTTTTCGTGACACATGCTGTATTTGCACATGTGCCAAAACAGCGCCACCTACCGTTCGCATTGTCAACAAATGCGGTCTTAAAATATATGCTTCTGATTGCGGTTGGAGCAACACACTGTTAATTCAGTCCCGTCACTCCACAGGTCACATCATATATTTTTTTTTTTTTTTTTTTTTTAAGAGATACAGCACTGAAACAGGCCCTTCGGCCCACCGAGTCTGTGCCGACCAACAACCACCCATTTATACTAACCCTACAGTAATCCCATATTCCCTACCACCTACCTACACCAGGGGCAATTTACAATGGCCAATTTACCTATCAACCTGCAAGTCTTTGGCTGTGGGAGGAAACCGGAGCACCCGGCGAAAACCCACGCGGTCACAGGGAGAACTTGCAAACTCTGCACAGGCAGTACCCAGAATCGAACCCGGGTCCCTGGAGCTGTGAGGCTGCGGTGCTAACCACTGCGCCACTGTGCCGCCCAAGTCCAAGAAAGCAGCATCCAAATTGAAACAATCTAGTAATCCCGAAATGAGACGAACCAAACCAGGTATCTTTAGATATCAACAAATTAACTATTTATTTAAAAACTGAAATCTTAAACACTATTAAGATAAACTAATATCTAAAGACCTTATGACTTCTTATTTAAAAATCTAACTCCCATATTTGCATACATGTATTCGAACTAACAGTTGTTTGTTTTTTAATTAGCTGCACGAAAAAAATAGAAAAACAATAAAATCTTTGCAGATTATGCTTCTGACGAACAGTCTTCCAATTCAACAGAGTCCAAGTTCATTTGCAGTTTTCCAAGGTCCATGAGAAAAGGGCCCTTCCAGAGATAGGGGTTCAACAGTTCAGTTTAACAGTTGTAGTATTAGAGTCATACAGAGATACAGCACTGAAACAGGCCCTTCGGCCCACCGAGTCTGTGCTGACCAACAACCACCCATTTATACTAATCCTACATTAATCCCAGATTCCGTACCACATCCCCACCATTCTCCTACCACCTACCTACACTAGGGGTAATTTACAATGGCCAATTTACCCATCAACCTGCAAGTTTTTGGCTGTGGGAGGAGACCGGAGCACATGATGGAAACCCACACGGTCACAGAGAGAACTTGCAAACTCCACACAGGCAGTACCCAGAACCATACCCAGAACCGAACCCAGGTCACTAGAGCTGTGAGGTTGCAGTGCTAACCACTGCACCACTGTGCCGCCCCAAACACCCAAAACAGGATTGTGACACTATCTTTATCCCGAATCTGGATATCTCTTCCTTTCTCTGACACCTTCGGTCTGCACCATTCCATTTGTTATCTACTAGTTTGATTCTGACTGTTCTTTTTCGTTGATTTCTCCTGTTTGATGTTGGACCGCAGGAGATTCTTTCAGGATTGTCGAAGGGGCCATTATAACTCTGCTGGTAGAAGCTCGGCGGACTCTCCACATCCACCACCTGTACAAAATATCTGTTGAAAGTACCACATTCGATCAGGAGATCTGAAGTAGCTGTCTTTGCTTCTGGACGAATTTCCTCGTTCCATTCTTGCAGACAGGAATTTGATAGCAACATGTCAATCATTGATAGGATGAAATTCAATTGCACTTTGCACCAGGTAACGCTGTACAAACACTCATGAAATTAATTTTACTGTAAAGCAGGTGACAGCGAATTGACAGACCGGTTTAAACCTATCTCAATTGTATTTTCTTATTGAAGTCAATGGGAATAAATATCAGGCAGGGTGTAAAACGGGCTGCAGATTCCCTACTTCATTATTGTAATGCCATTCAAGACCTAATTCTCTCCCTCTGATTTTTTACCCCTCACGCACGGAAATCGAGGTCTGCCGACTCGCGGTTTGAAGCAATGTGCTCACAGTGGATAAGACTCAGCACGGAGAGCAAATCAGCAGAAAATATACCGCAAGAAATTATCAACATTGAACAAGGCAAATTTATTCATCTGTAGGATCAGGTTACTTTGATCTGAGAATATTTCTGAAATGAAAATGCAATGAAACTGATCGCTGAACTGACCCTGAAACTGATTAGACTCATTATTGCAAGACTGTAAATTAAGTTGTGAAATCATTGATATTGAGGCTGTGGAGAGAATTGTAATATCCTCAGTACCTTCTGTGAGGACACAGATTTAGGTCATGAGTAGACGAGTTAACCTCCTGACTATCCAACACCTTAAAATAACTACAAGACACAAATCAGGAGTATAATGACATCCTGCCCACTCGCCTGGAAGGGTGCAGTAACTACATCAAGAATCGGCACTGCACCGACTAGGTTAACAACTGCTCCATCCATCACTTGTGAATACAGTGTGTACTATCCACAGGCTGCACTGCAGTGATTCACCACGTTTCATAACCAGAATCTCTCAAATCCGTGACTTCCACCACCCAGAAAGACACGGGTAGCCAGCATCTCCAGTTACCCTTCAAGTTGCACACCATCCTGATGTTGGGTCAAAATCCTAGTGTGTACTACCTAACAGTATTATGGGAGAACATTCACCACGCACGCTGCAGAGATTCAAGAAAATACATAGGAACATAGGAAATAGGAGCAGAAGTAGGCCATTCGGCCCCTCGAGCCTGCTCCGCCATTCAATTAGATCATGCTTGATCTTCTACTTCAACCTCATTTTCCTGCACTATCCTCATATCCCTTGTTTTCTTTAATTTATAGAAACTATTGATCTCTGTCTTGAACATACTCAGCGACTGAGCCTCCACAACCCTCTGGGATAGAGAATTCCACAGATTCAGCACACTCTGAGTGAAGACATTCCTCCTCATTTCAGTCCCAAATGGACTCCCTCTTATTATGAGACACTGTCCCTGGTTCTAGCTATCCCCAGCCAGGGGAAACATCCTTCCTGTATCAACACTGTCGAACCCTGTAATAATTGTGTTTGCTTCAATGAGATCATTTCTCATTCTTCTATATTCCACAGAATACAGGCCCAGTCTCCTCAATCTCTCTTCAGAGGCCAACCCAGTATCCCAGCAATCACTCTTGTGAACAACCATTGCACCCTCTCTTTGACAAGTATATCCTTCCTTAGTTTTCTTTTGGGCCTCCTTATCTCGAGAGACAATGGATACGCGCCTGGAGGTGGTCAGTGGTTTGTGAAGCAGCGCCTGGAGTGGCTATAAAGGCCAATTCTGGAGTGACAGGCTCTTCCACAGGTGCTGCAGAGAAATTTGTTTGTTGGGGCTGTTGCACAGTTGGCTCTCCCCTTGCGCCTCTGTCTTTTTTCCTGCCAACTACTAAGTCTCTTCGACTCGCCACAATTTAGCCCTGTCTTTATGGCTGCCCGCCAGCTCTGGCGAATGCTGGCAACTGACTCCCACGACTTGTGATCAATGTCACACGATTTCATGTCGCGTTTGCAGACGTCTTTATAACGGAGACATGGACGGCCGGTGGGTCTGATACCAGTGGCGAGCTCGCTGTACAATGTGTCTTTGGGGATCCTGCCATCTTCCATGCGGCTCACATGGCCAAGCCATCTCAAGCGCCGCTGACTCAGTAGTGTGTATAAGCTGGGGGTGTTGGCCGCTTCAAGGACTTCTGTGTTGGAGATATAGTCCTGCCACCTGATGCCAAGTATTCTCCGAAGGCAGCGAAGATGGAATGAATTGAGACGTCGCTCTTGGCTGGCATACGTTGTCCAGGCCTCGCTGCCGTAGAGCAAGGTACTGAGGACACAGGCCTGATACACTCGGACTTTTGTGTTCCGTGTCAGTGCGCCATTTTCCCACACTCTCTTGGCCAGTCTGGACATAGCAGTGGAAGCCTTACCCATGCGCTTGTTGATTTCTGCATCTAGAGACAGGTTACTGGTGATAGTTGAGCCTAGGTAGGTGAACTCTTGAACCACTTCCAGAGCGTGGTCGCCAATATTGATGGATGGAGCATTTCTGACATCCTGCCCCATGATGTTCGTTTTCTTGAGGCTGATGGTTAGGCCAAATTCATTGCAGGCAGACGCAAACCTGTCGATGAGACTCTGCAGGCATTCTTCAGTGTGAGATGTGAAAGCAGCATCGTCAGCAAAGAGGAGTTCTCTGATGAGGACTTTCCGTACTTTGGACTTCGCTCTTAGACGGGCAAGGTTGAACAACCTGCCACCTGATCTTGTGTGGAGGAAAATTCCTTCTTCAGAGGATTTGAACGCATGTGAAAGCAGCAGGGAGAAGAAAATCCCAAAAAGTGTGGGTGCGAGAACACAGCCCTGTTTCACACCACTCAGGATAGGAAAGGGCTCTGATGAGGAGCCACCATGTTGAATTGTGCCTTTCATATTGTCATGGAATGAGGTGATGATACTTAGTAGCTTTGGTGGACATCTGATCTTTTCTAGTAGTCTGAAGAGACCACGTCTGCTGACGAGGTCAAAGGCTTTGGTGAGATCAATGAAAGCAATGTAGAGGGGCATCTGTTGTTCACGGCATTTCTCCTGTATCTGACGAAGGGAGAACAGCATGTCAATAGTCGATCTCTCTGCACGAAAGCCACACTGTGCCTCAGGGTAGACGCGCTCGGCCAGCTTCTGGAGCCTGTTCAGAGCGACTCGAGCAAAGACTTTCCCCACTATGCTGAGCAGGGAGATTCCACGGTAGTTGTTGCAGTCACCGCGGTCACCTTTGTTTTTATAGAGGGTGATGATGTTGGCATCGCGCATGTCCTGGGGTACTGCTCCCTCGTCCCAGCACAGGCATAGCAGTTCATGTAGTGCTGAGAGTATAGCAGGCTTGGCACTCTTGATTATTTCAGGGGTAATGCTGTCCTTCCCAGGGGCTTTTCCGCTGGCTAGGGAATCAATGGCATCACTGAGTTCCGATTTGGTTGGCTGTATGTCCAGCTCATCCATGACTGGTAGAGGCTGGGCTGCATTGAGGGCAGTCTCAGTGACAGCATTCTCCCTGGAGTACAGTTCTAGGTAGTGCTCAACCCAGCGGTCCATCTGTTTGCGTTGGTCAGTGATTATGTCCCCCGATTTAGATTTGAGGGGGGTGATCTTCTTGATGGTTGGCCCAAGAGCTCTCTTCATGCCATCATACATTCCTCTGATGTTTCCGGTGTCTGAGGCCAGCTGAATATGACTGCATAGGTGTTGCCAGTAGTCGTTTGCGCAACGCCTAGCTGTTCTTTGTGCAGTACTTCTGGCTGCTTTAAGTGCTGCGGATGTTAAATCGCTGGGGGCTTTCTTGTAGTTCAAAAGTGCAATGCGCTTAGCGGCTATGACAGGTTCCAGCTCTTCATTATGAGATTGAAACCAGTCTGCATTTCTCTTCGCACTTTTGCCGTAGGTGGTCAAAGCTGACTCATAGATGGCGTCTCTGATGTGGGCCCACTTGGTCTCAGCATCCCCTGTGGGAGTGTTTTGAAGGGCTGTTACAAGTGAATTTAGAAATTTTTGTAACAGCTGTGGGTGAGAAATTCTGCTCGTGTTGATGCGCGGGTGGCCCTTCTGCTTGGAATGATGCAACTTCTTTGGTCTGAGTCTAACCTTGCTGCACACCAGGGAGTGGTCGGTGTCGCAGTCCGCACTGTGGAAGCTGCGTGTGATTTGAACACTGTTTAAGGCGGCTCGCCTTGTGACAATGAGGTCTAGCTGGTGCCAACGACGTGATCTTGGGTGCCTCCATGAAACCTGGTGACAGGGTTTAGTGTGAAAGAACGAGTTGGTGATGCAGAGGTTATGATAGGTACACAACTCAAGCAGTCTCTGCCCGTTCTCATTCATCCTTCCAACGCCATAGCGCCCAAGGCAGGAGGGCCATGAGTCATGGTCGGCCCCAACCCTGGCATTAAAGTCCCCCAGTAGGAATAGGTGTTCGGTGTTGGGGATGCTGCTAATGATGTTATGGAGTTGTTCATAGAACTGGTCTTTAGCTTCAGGTGCGGAACAGAGTGTTGGAGCATAGATGCTGAGTAGGTGTACTGGACCAGAGGTGGTGAGCAGTCGGATGGACAGTATGCGTTCCGAGCCATTTGAGGGAGGCTCTATCATGCTGAGCAAGGAGTTTCTGATGGCGAAGCCCACTCCATGCTGTCTTGGTTCTTCAGGATCCCTGCCCTGCCAGAAGAAGGTGTAGTCTTGCTCTGCTAACTTCCTTAGTTAAAGATACAAAAACTGTACACAATACTCCAGGTGCATTCTCACCAAGGCTTTATACAATTGCAACAAGACTTCTTTACTCTTGTACTCAAAACCTCTTGCAATAAAATCCGACATATCATTTCCCTTCCTAATTGCTTGCTCCACCTGCATGCCAGCAATCAGTGACTTAAGAACAAGGACACCCGGATCCCTTTGAACATCAACACTTCCCAACCTCTTGCCATTTAAGAAATGCACTGTATTTCTGTTTTTCCTACCAAAGTGGATAACTTCACATTTTTCCACATTATATTCCATCTGCAATGTTCTTGCCACTAACTTAACATGTCTAAGTTCCCTTGTAGCCCCTTTACATTCTCCTCACAACTCACATTCCCACACAGTTTTGTATCATCAGCAAAATTGGAAATATTGCATTTGGTCCTCACATCCAAATCACTGATATAGATTGTGAATAGCTTGGACCAAGCACTGATCCTTGTGGTATGCCACTCGTCATCGACTGCCAACCTGGGAATGACACGATAATCCCTGCTCTTTGTTTTCTGTCCCTTAATCAATTCTCAATCCATGTCAGTTATATTACTCCCAATTCCATGCGTTCTAATTTTCCTTCCTCACCTCCTGTGTGGGACCTTATCGAAAGCCTTCTCAAAATCCAATGACACCACATTCACTGATCCCCCCTTATCTATCCTGCTAGTTACATCCTCAAAAAATACTCCAACAGGTTTGTAAAACATGATTTCCCTTTCTTAAATCCATATTGACTCTGCCCCATTGCACCATTATTGTCTAAGTGTCCAGTTATCACATCCTTTATCGTAGATACATATTCCCTACTTCTGATGTCAGGCTAACAGGTATGTGGTTCCCCGATTTCTCTCTCCCTCCTTTCTTAAATAGTGGGGATACATTTGCAACCTTCCAGTCTTCAGGAACGGCTCCAGAATCTATGCAATTGTGCAAGATGTTCACCAATATATTTGCTATCTCGACAGCTACCTCTTTCAACGCTCTGAAATGTAGATTATAAGGCCAAGGGGATTTACCAACTTTCAGTCACATTAATTTCTTCAATACTACATTTTGCTAATACTAATTTCTTTCAGTTTTCTCGCTAGTTCCTTGGATCACAAGTATTTCTGGAAAGTTTTTTGTGTCTTCCTCCGTGAAGACAGACAAAAATTATTTCTTTAGTTTATCTACAATTTCCCTATTCCCATTATAAATTCCCATGCCTCTGCCTGATATGGACCCACATTTGTCTTTGCTAATCTTTTCCTTTATACATTACAAGAGAAGCTTTTACAGTCTGTTTTTATGTTCTTTGCTACTTTATTTTCGTATTCTGTTTTCCCTTTCTTATCAGTTTCTTGGCCCTTCTTTGCTAAATTCCAAAGGTTAACTTGTCTTTTTTTTTGGCAACTTATCAGCCAATATTTAATAAACAATATTTAACTTCTCTTGTCTGCCATAAAGGGACCATTATATGATAGAAAATACTTTAAGTTTGAAAGTGCTGTAGTTCAATCAGAAATTAGAGTTTTAAATCTAAACAAAAGAAACTACGAAGGTATGAGGGGAAAGTTAGCTGTGGTGGATTGGGAAACTTCATGAGAATGTATAACAGTAGACAGGCAATAGCCAGCATGTAAGGAATTAATACACGCTTACAAAGAGTTTACATTCATTTGAGGCACCAAAAAACCCAGCAAAAGAAGTGATCTAACCATAGCTAACAATGGAAGTTAATATTATATGAGATCAAAGGAAGAGACTTATAAAGATGCCAAGAAGAACTATCATCTCCTCAGGAGCAACCAGGGATGGGTAATAAAAGATCAAATCACAATAATAATTTCAATTAATAAAGATCTCAGTAAATATGAGGGCTTTACAGCAAACCGTTCAAAACAAACAGACCACAAAATCAGCAAGAACAATCAAGTGGTTCAACGCCCAGTTACATAAACAAATTATGGTAATGACTCACCAGGAACACCAACAGCTGCGAGGAAGGGGTAGTAAACTGCTTCAATCTGCACAAGGATTGGTCGATCCATCTGTTGACTGATGTGATGTGAGTGCTGCTGGCAACATCTCTGATGAACAAGCAGATGAAGGTGCTTCAATTCAAACCTTTTATTATCCCTAAAAGAATTCTCAGGTGAACTAATTATGTTACTCAGTGACTGACATTATTCACGGTCTTTTGAACAAACAGATCAGATTGTTGCTTAACTCTAAGGATTATTGGCTAATTGGAAACATGCAAGCTGGAAGAGGGAAATACACTATTAAATCCACGTCAGCATTAACTCTCCATCAGAGCAAAAAGTCTGAATCACATTGACCCACCTTATTCCCAGATAATTTCACCATTTTTCCTAATCACCACATCCACTCTAATTCTGAATCTTGCCATAATTCTTACAAAAAACAGCCACACATCTCTGTGAAGAAGTTTCTCCTTCTTTCAACTATAAATCTCTTAAAATTTCACTGTCACGGAAGAAGACACAAAAAATATCACAAGACCAGAAGATTATCAAGGGCCAAAAGGGAGGGAGGAACTAAAAACAAACAGTACCACGAGAGAAAAAAAGTACTGGGCAAACTAATGGAATGAAAGGCTGACAAGTTCCCTGAAAGTGATAGCCTGCATTCAAGGGTCCTGAAAGTGGCTGCAGAAAAAGTAATGTATGCTTAGTAATTTTCCAAAATACTCTAGATTCTCGAAAGTTTCCAGTGGATTAAAAAACCACAAATGGAGCACCTGTATTCAAAAAAAGAGGTAGAATGAATGCAGGACACAAGAGGCCAGTTAGCCTAAAATGTGTCATTGGGAAAAAGTGGAATTCATTATAAAGAACAAAGAACAGTACAGCACAGGAACAGGCCATTTGGCCCTCCAAGCCTGCGCCGATCTTGATGCCTGCCTAGACTAAAACCTTCTGCACTTCCGGGGACCATATCCTTCTGTTCCCATCTTATTCATGTATTTGTCAAGATGCCCCTTAAATGTCGCTATCGTACCTGCTTCCACCACCTCCCACGGCAGCAAGTTCCTGGCACTCACCAACCTCTGTGTAAAGAACTTGCCTCGTACATCCCCTCTAAACTTTGCCCCTCGCACCTTAAACCTATGTCCCCGAGTAACTGACTCTTCCACCCTGGGAAAAAGCTTCTGACTATCCACTCTGTCCATGCCGCTCATAACTTTGTAAACCTTTATCATGTCACCCCTCCACCTCCGTCATTCCAGTGAAAACAATCCGAGTTTAACCAACCTCTCCTCATAGCTAAAGCCCTCCAGAGCAGGCAACATCCTGGTAAACCTCTTCTGTACCCTCTCCAAAGCCTCCACATCCTTCTGGTAGTGTGGTGACAGTTATGAAGGAAGTAATAGTGAGACATTTATAAAATCATAACACAACTACGCAAAGTTAACATAGTTCCGTGGAAGGAAAATCGTCATTCACAAATTTACTACTTTTCTTTGAGGATGTAGCAAGTAGGGTGGATAAAGGGGAACCAGTGGACATCCTGTATGTGGATTTCCAAAAGGCATTTGATAAAGTGCCAATAAAAAGGGTACTGAATAAGATAAGAGCTCATGACGTCGGTGGGGGCTGGTGGGGGGAGGGGGTGGGTGGTCACAGAATCATAGAGTTATACAGCACAGAAACAGGCCCTTCGTTTCCATGCCAGCCATCAAGCACCTATCTATTCTAATCCCATTTTCCAGCACTTGGCCCCTAGCCTTGTGTGCTAGGGCATTTCAAGTGCTCACCTAAATACTTAATAAATGTTGTGAGGGTTCCTTCCTCTACCACCCCTTCAGGCAGTGTGTTCCAGATTCCAACCACCCTCTGGGTGAAAAAAAATCCTCACGTCCCCTCTAAACGTCCTGCCCCTTATCTTAAATCTATGCCATCTGGTTATTGACACCTCTGCTGAGGGAAAAAAATGTTTCTACCTGTCTACCCTATCTATGCCCCTCATAATCTTGGACAGCTCAATCAGGTCCTCCCTCAGCCTTCTCTGCTCCAAGGAAAACAACCCTAGCCTATCCAGTCTCTCTTCATAGCTGAACTGTTTCAGCCCAGGCAATATCCTGGTGAATCTCCTCTGCACCCTCTCGAGTGCAATCACATCCTTCCTATAGTGTGGTGCCCAAAACTGTACACAGTACTCCAGCTGTGGTCGAACTAGCATTTTATACAGCTCCCATCATATTCCTCCTGCTCTTATATTCTGTGCCTCGACTAATTTTTTTTTAATTCTTTCATGGGATGTGGGGCTTCGCTGGCCAGGCCAGCATTTATTGCCCATCCCTAATTGCCCTTGAGAAGGTGGTGGTGAGCTGCCTTCTTGAACCGCTGCAGTTCATGTGGGGTAGGTACACCCACAGTGCTGTTAGGAAGTGAGTTCCAGGATTTTGACCCAGCAACAGTGAAGGAAGCGGATATAGTTCCAAGTCAGGATGGTGTGTGACTTGGAGGGGAACTTGGAGGTGGTGGTGTTCCCATGTATGTGCTGCCCTTGTCCTTCTAGTTGGTCGAGGTCACGGGTTTGGAAGGTGCTGTCTAAGGAGCCTTGGTGCATTGCTGCAGTGCATCTTGTAGATGGTACACACTGCTGCCACTGTGCGTTGGTGGTGGAGGGAGTTAATGTTTGAAGATGGGCTGCCAATCAAGCGGGCTGCTTTGTCCAGGATGGTGTCGAGCTTCTTGAGTGTTGTTGGAGCTGCACCTATCCAGGCAAGTGGAGAGTATTCCATCACACTCCTGACCTGTGCCTTGTAGATGGTGGACAGGCTTTGGGGAGTCAGGAGGTGAGTTACTCGTCTCAGGATTCCTAGTCTCTGACCTGCTCTTGTAGCCGCAGTATTTATATGGCTACTCCAGTTCAGTTTCTGGTCAATGGTAGCCCCTAGGATGTTGATAGTGGGGAATTCAGCGATGGTAATGCCATTGAATGTCAAGGTGAGATGGTTAGATTCTCTCTTGTTGGAGATGGTCATTGCCTGGCACTTGTGTGGCGCGAATGTTACTTGCCGCTTATCAGCCCAAGCCTGGATATTGTCCAGGTCTTGTGTCATTTCTACACAGACTGCTTCAGTATCTGAGGAGTCACGAATGGTGCTGAACATTGTGCAATCATCAGCGAACATCCCCACTTCTGACCTTCTGATTCAAGGAAGGTCATTGATGAAGCAGCTGAAGATGGTTGGGCCCAGGACACTACCCTGAGGAACTCCTGCAGTGATGTCCTGGAGCTCAGATGATTGACCTCCAACAAAAACAACCATCTTCCTTTGTGCTAGATATGAGTCCAGCCAGCGGAGGGTTTTCCCCCTGATTCCCATTGACCTCAGTTTTGCTAGGGCTCCTTGATGCCATACTCGGTCGAATGCTGCCTTGATGTCAAGCGCAGTCACTCTCACCTCACCTCTTGAGTTCAGCTCTTTTGTCCATGTTTGAACCAAGGCTGTAATGAGGTCAGGAGCTGAGTGGCCCTGGCGGAACCCAAACTGAGCGTCACTGAGCCATCACTTTACTGATGATTGAGAGGAGGCGAATGGGGCGGTAATTGGCCGGGTTGGATTTGTCCTGCTTTTTGTGTACAGGACATACCTGGGCAATTTTCCATATTGCAGGGTAGATGCCAGTGTTGCAGCTGTACTGGAACAGCTTGGCTAGGGGCGCGGCAAGTTCTGGAGCACAGGTTTTCAGTACTATTGCCGGAATATTGTCAGGGCCCATAGCGTTTGCAGTATCCAGTGCCTTTAGTCGTTTCTTAATATCACGTGGAGTGAATCAAATTTGCTGAAGTCTGGCATCTGTGATGCTGGGGACTTCAGGAGGAGGCCGAGATGGATCATCAACTCGGCACTTCTGGCTGAAGATTGTTGCAAATGCTTCAGCCTTATCTTTCGCACTGATGTGCTGGGCTCCCCCATCATTGAGGATGGGGGTATTTGTGTAGCCACCTCCTCCAGCTAGTTGTTTAATTGTCCACCACCATTCACGGCTGGATGTGGCAGGACTGCAGAGCTTGGATCTGATCCGTTGGTTATGGGATCGCTTAGCTCTGTCTATCGCATGCTGCTTACACAGTTTGGCACGCAGATAGTCCTGGGTTGTAGCTTCACCAGGTTGACACCTCATTTTGAGGTATCCCTGGTGCTGCTCCTGGCATGCCCTCCTGCACTCTTCATTGAACCAGGGTTGGTCTCCTGGCTTGATGGTAATGGTAGAGTGGGGGATATGCCGAGCCATGAGGTTACAGATTGTGGTTGAGTACAATTCTGCTGCTGCTGATGGTCCACAGCACCTCATGGATGCCCAGTTTTGCATTGCTAGATCTGTTCGAAATCTATCCCATTTAGCACGGTGGTAGTGCCACACAACATGATGGATGGTATCCTCAATGTAAAGACGGGACTTCGTCTCCACAAGGACTGTGCGGTGGTCACTCCTACCAATAGTGTCATGGACAGATGCAACTGCAGCAGGCAGATTGGTGAGGACGAGGTCGAGTATGTTCTTCCCTCGTGTTGGTCCCTCCACCACCTGCCGCTGACCCAGTCTAGCAGTTATGTCCTTTAGGACTCGGCCAGTTCGGTCAGTAGTGGTGCTACCGAGCCACTCTTGGTGATGGACATTGAAGTCCCCCACCCAGAGTACATTTTGTTCCCTTGCCACCCTCAGCGCTTCCTCCAAGTGATGTTCAACATGGAGGAGTACTGAGTCATCAGCTGAGGGAGGGCGGTAGGTGGTAATCAGTAGGAGGTTAGCTTGCCCATGTTTGACCTGATGCCATGAGACTTCATGGGGTCCGGAGTCGAAGTTGAGGACTCTCAGGGCAACTCCCTCCCTACTGTATACCACTGTGTCACCACCTCTGCTGGGTCTGTCCTGCCGGTGGGACAGGACGTACCCGGGGATGGTGATGGCTGTGTCTGGGACATTGTCTGTTAGGTATGATTCCGTGAGTATGACAATATCAGGCTGTTGCTTGACTAGTCTGTGGGACAGCTCTCCTAACTTTTGCTCACGCCCCCAGATGTTAGTAAGGAGGACTTTGCAGGGTCGACAGGGCTGGGTTTGCCGTTGTCGTTTCCGGTGCCTAGGTCGATGCCGGGTGGTCCGTCCAGTTTCATTCCTTTTTATAGACTTCGTAGCAGTTAGGTACAACTGAGTGGCTTGCTAGGCCATTTCAGAGGGCATGTAAGAGTTAACCACATTGCTGTGGGTCTGGAGTCACATGTAGGCCAGACCAGGTAAGGACAGCAGATTTCCTGCCCTAAAGGACATTAGTGAACCAGATGGGTTTTTACAACAATCAACGATGGTTTCATGGCCATCATTAGACTAGTTTTAATTCCAGATTTATTAATTCAAACTCCACCTTCTGCTGTGGTGGGATTCGAACCCATGTCCCCAGAGGAATACCCTGGGTCTCTGGGTTATTAATCCAGTGATAATACCACTATGCCACTGCCTACCCATGAAGGCAAGTATCCCATATGCCTTCCGAACCACCTTATCTACCTGTGCTGCTGCCTTCAGTGATATATGGACAAGTGCACCAAGGTCCCTCTGACCTTCTGTATTTCTGAGGGTCCTACCATCCATTGTACATTCCCTTGCCTTGTTCGTCCTCCCAAAATGCATCACCTAACACTTCTCAGGATTAAATTCCATTTACCACTGCTCTGCCCATCTTACCAGCCCATCTATACTGTCCTGTAATCCACGGCCTCCTCCTCACTATTTACGACAGCATGAATTTTCGTGTCATCTGCGAACTTACTGATCATGCCTCCTATATTCATGTCTAAATCATTCATGTACACTGCAACCAGCAAGGGTCCCAGCACTGAACCCTATGGTACACCACTGGTCACAGGCTTCCAGTCACAAAAACAACCCTTGACCATCACCCTCTGCCTCCTGCCACTAAGCCAATTTTGGATCCAATTTGCCAAATTACCATGGGCTCTTACCTTCTTAATTGATCTCCCATGACTTATGAAATGCCTCACTGAAGTCCATGTAGACGACATCAACTGCTTTACCCTCATCTCTACATCAAGTCACTTCCTCAAAAAAATCAATCAAATTTGTTGAACATGATCTCCCCCTGACAAAGCCATGCTGACTATCTCTGATTAATCCCTGCCTCTCCACGTGGAGATTAATCCTGTCCTCAGAATATTTTCCAATAGTTTCCCTACCATTGATGTTAGACTCACTGGCCTGTAATTACCTGCTTTTTCCTTGCTACCCTTCTCTATATCCCTGGACATGTTGGTTTGACCTGTCACCATTTCAGGAACATGTTGGCTCTGAAATTTCACTATTTCCTTTTTAAGTGACTCCCACTTGTCTGATGTAGATTTTCCAACAAGTAGCTGCTCCCAGATTCTGTTCTTTCATCTTGAAATTGGCCTTCTCCCAATTCAGTACCTTTATTTCTGGTCCATCTTTGTCCTTTTCCACAACCACCTTAAATCTTGCAGAGATTTGGTCACTATCCCTGAAATGCTCCCCTACTGACACTTCTACCACTTGTCCAGTTTCATTCCCTACTCTTTTAGCAATTTCTATGTGCTGGCTCAAAAAGCTGTCCTGTCTGCACTTTAAGAATTCTGCCCCCTTTAAGCCTTTTGCACTAAGACTATCCCAGTTAATATCAGGGAAGTTGAAATCCCGGACTATTATTACCCGATTATTTTTACACCTGTCTGAGATTTGCCTACATATCTGCTCCTCTATCTCTTCCTGACTGTTTGGAGGCATGTAGTACACCCCTAGCAAAGTGATTGCCCCCTTTTTGTTTTAAAATTCTATCCATAAGGCCTCATTTGAGGATCCTTCTAAGATATCATCCCTCCCTACTGCAGTAATTGACTCCTTGATCAATAGTGCAATGCCACCTCCTCTTTTACACCCCCTGCCCACCTCCCGTCATGCCTGAAGATTCTATACCCTGGAATATTGAGCTGCCAGTCCTGCTCTTCCCTCAATCATAGCAATATATTAGCATGAATAGAGTTTTGGCCAATAGGAGAAAGAGAATTGGGATAAATGTGTCATTTTCAGGTGGGCAAGTTGTAAATGGTGAGCAGTGCTGAGCCCTCAACTATTTACCATCTATATGAATGACTTTGATGAAACGATTGACTATATTGCAAACAAATTTGCGAACAATACAAAGATAGGTGTGAAAACTAGTTGTTAGGAAGACACAAAGAGTTTTCAAAGGGATTTCGATAGATTACGTGAGTGGACAACAATTTGGCAGATGAAGTATAATATGGGAAAATATGAGGTTGTCCACTTTGGTGAGAAAGATAGAAAAACACAATATTATTTAAATGGAGAGAGACTGAAGAATGTTACAACACAGAGGTTTATGGGTGTTCTCATACAAGAATCACAAACACGTCACCATGCAGATACAGCAAGTAATTAGGGAGGCAAATAGAACCTTGGCATTTACTGCAAGGGGGATGGAGTATAAAAGTTAGAAAGTCTTACTACAGCTGTACAGGGCATTGGTGAGACCACGCCGAGAATACTTTGCAGAGTTTTGTTCTCCTTATTTAAGGAGGGAATATATTGGATGCAGTTTAGAGAAGGTTCACTCGGTTGTTTACTGGGTTTAAAGGATTACCTTATGAGGAAAGGCTGAGCGGATTGGCCCTATACTCACTGGGGCTTAGAAGAATGAGAGGTGATGTTTTTGAAACATATAAGATTCTCAGCGGGCTTGACAGGGTAGATGCTGAGAGGATGCGTTCCCTGGTGGGGAAATCTAGAACGAGGGGGAACAGTTTCAAAATAAGTGGTCTCACATTTAAGACCCAGACGAGCAGGCATTTCTTCTCTTCGAGGGTCTTTAATCTTTGAATTCTCTAACCCAGAGAACAGTGGAGGTTAGGTCATTGAATAGATTCAAGGCCGAGCTAGACAGTTGTTTGATCTACAAGGGAGTCAAGTGTTATGGGAGGCAGGCAGGAAAGTGGAGTTAAGGCCAGTATCAGATTAGCCATGATCTTATTGAATGATGGAGCAGACTCGAGGTACCAAATGACCTACTCCTGCTCCTATTTCTTTATTTATGGACAGTTCTATCTGTTGTCATTTTTTCTTACACCATCAACTTCTGAAAACAGACTTCTTCTATCTACCCTGCTCACTTTAGTTATAATTTTAAACACTTTGATCATATTACCCTGGAATCTAATTCATTTCACCAAAGAGGGAGGGGGAGTGATTTTCATCGAATGTTTTAGGAACTAAAGATCCTCAGATGTGACTAATATACAACGTCAGTTTAGCCCGCACTTGAGGAAGATATGTTATCTTGGTAAAGCAGATGAAACCAGAGCTCAGAGAGACACTCAGACCCTCATTGAGTAGCTTATTGCTGCGTAAAATGCCTGCTAACGCTCACTAAAGAGTCTACACGGCATTTTGGTAGTTAATGCTTCATGTAATGCCCTTTCCTAACAACGACTAGCTGTTTGGGAGCAAACACCACATTGATGTTGACTTCAAGAGCTACTTAAAGGGATACTCACTATGTCACGATCATTTCTGCTGTCGTTGTGAAAAAACATCTCTGGAACACCATGGGAGACACTTTGGGATGCTTTGTCAACACTGTTCCAACACTCGAGCAACATACATTCTGGGAACTCTGAGAAATTCCCCTAAAAATACTAAGTGCTACTCGGTGTTGTGTTCTCAACCACATTCGATACATTCTCGGAGTCATCCAGAGAAAGGGATTGCTCTGTCATGGGTAGATGAGTGAAGGCTCCCCTTCGGCTTGACGAGAAACGGGAGGAACACAGGATGTCAAGCAGAACAGCAGTAGCTTCTGCAAGAGAGAGTGACAGGAGGAGGTCAACGTTGTATCCTATTCTCAAGCGGTAAAGACATCCCTCCTCCTCTGGAGGTCGTCTGCCAGAGCGCCCGTATCGAAAAACCTATGCAACGCTCCCTCGCTCCCCGAGTCTTTTTGCAATGATCGTCCCTGTACCAACCAGAACACCCAACACAGACAGACGTAGGAGTGAGGAGCCCGTATGTAGTGCTCCACAAATATTGCTGCTAACCAGGCCATGAGCAATAAACTGGTTGGTGACTGCTTAACACATTCATGCAAGTTTAAATTGCGGTCATCAGCAATTAAGACCCAAAATGTGTGTTAAATCCAGACTTTCAAGCAGGCGTGTCCTTTTAGAATCTGCCAATGTTTTCAACCTTTGGTCAAAGCAAACCCACCATCTTTCCTAGTTTTGCATCATATTTCATTTCCTCAAACCTCACCCCAGTGGATCTGCTTTACATCATCCCTTAAGCTTCAGGTACATGAATAAAAAAAAGTCAATTGTGGGAATAGGGTTAATTAATGATGGACAGGATAATATCACAGACAACGAATTATAAATGGCAGAAATATTAAAGAAATAATTTGTATATATACTTACCAGGGGACCAGGACAAATGGACATGGTGTTAGATGATAATATTAGAAATAAATAAATAAAGCTGAAATATTAAATAAACGTCTCAAAGTCAAAGAGGGCAACAAACTTACTCTGAACAGTTTACATCTGTGCATTTTGGAAGAATCTAGGGAAGAGATAGCAGAGGCACAATGATATATTTTTAACAACTCATTAGAAAATGCTGTAGTGCCAGAGGTCTGGAGGACAGCTAATGTTATACCTGTACTAAAGAAAGGAGATAGAGCACGTTCAGTGTTCTGTCGACCAGTTAGCTTAATATTGTGGGAGGTAAAATAATGGAATCCCCATTAAAAGATTAGAAGATCATTTAGAAACAAAAACATGATAATGATTATTCAGTATGGATTACAAAAGGGAAAGTCTTACTTGACCAACTTCATTGAATTTTTTGAAGAGGTAACAGGGAGACTAGACAAAGATGATACAGTAGATGTAAATTATCTGGATTTCCAAAAGGCCTTCGATCAGGGCCCACATAATAGACTATGATAAGGTCAGAGAATGCGGAGTCAGTGGACAAGTAGCAGAACAGATAGCGAGCTAACTTCAAGACAGAACAAAAAACACAGTAGTGTAAAAGGGCAGTTCTTCAGAGTGACAGAAGGTGGGAAGTGGTGTTCTCGAAGGATCAGTGCTGGGGCCTCCGTTACTCACAATTTATATTAACAGTTTAGACTTTGGAGACAAAACTGCAATTTCTAAATTTACAGTAGACACAGAATTGTTAAGAGTTGGGAGCAGGATATTGAGGGTGGGGGGAGGGGGTGGGGACAGGGGCGGTGGAGAATTAGCCAATACTGAGGGAAACTGCAACAAATCATAGGAAGATATTAATAAACTTGAAGAATTGGTAAATTACTGTCAAATGAATTTAAATATAGACAAATCTGGGTTTTTTTTTCAAGAAGAATATTCTTTTGGGCCTCCTTATCTCGAGAGACAATGGATACGCGCCTGGAGGTGGTCAGTGGTTTGTGAAGCAGCGCCTGGAGTGGCTATAAAGGCCAATTCTGGAGTGACAGGCTCTTCCACAGGTGCTGCAGAGAAATTTGTTTGTTGGGGCTGTTGCGCAGTTGGCTCTCCCCTTGCGCCTCTGTCTTTTTTCCTGCCAACTACTAAGTCTCTTCGACTCGCCACAATTTAGCCCTGTCTTTATGGCTGCCCGCCAGCTCTGGCGAATGCTGGCAACTGACTCCCACGACTTGTGATCAATGTCACACGATTTCATGTCGCGTTTGCAGACGTCTTTATAACGGAGACATGGACGGCCGGTGGGTCTGATACCAGTGGCGAGCTCGCTGTACAATGTGTCTTTGGGGATCCTGCCATCTTCCATGCGGCTCACATGGCCAAGCCATCTCAAGCGCCGCTGACTCAGTAGTGTGTATAAGCTGGGGATGTTGGCCGCTTCAAGGACTTCTGTGTTGGAGATATAGTCCTGCCACCTGATGCCAAGTATTCTCCGAAGGCAGCGAAGATGGAATGAATTGAGACGTCGCTCTTGGCTGGCATACGTTGTCCAGGCCTCGCTGCCGTAGAGCAAGGTACTGAGGACACAGGCCTGATACACTCGGACTTTTGTGTTCTGTGTCAGTGCGCCATTTTCCCACACTCTCTTGGCCAGTCTGAACATAGCAGTGGAAGCCTTACCCATGCGCTTGTTGATTTCTGCATCTAGAGACAGGTTACTGGTGATAGTTGAGCCTAGGTAGGTGAACTCTTGAACCACTTCCAGAGCGTGGTCGCCAATATTGATGGATGGAGCATTTCTGACATCCTGCCCCATGATGTTCGTTTTCTTGAGGCTGATGGTTAGGCCAAATTCATTGCAGGCAGAAGCAAACCTGTCGATGAGACTCTGCAGGCATTCTTCAGTGTGAGATGTTAAAGCAGCATCGTCAGCAAAGAGGAGTTCTCTGATGAGGACTTTCCGTACTTTGGACTTCGCTCTTAGACGGGCAAGGTTGAACAACCTGCCCCCTGATCTTGTGTGGAGGAAAATTCCTTCTTCAGAGGATTTGAACGCATGTGAAAGCAGCAGGGAGAAGAAAATCCCAAAAAGTGTGGGTGCGAGAACACAGCCCTGTTTCACACCACTCAGGATTGGAAAGGGCTCTGATGAGGAGCCACCATGTTGAATTGTGCCTTTCATATTGTCATGGAATGAGGTGATGATACTTAGTAGCTTTGGTGGACATCCGATCTTTTCTAGTAGTCTGAAGAGACCACGTCTGCTGACGAGGTCAAAGGCTTTGGTGAGATCAATGAAAGCAATGTAGAGGGGCATCTGTTGTTCACGGCATTTCTCCTGTATCTGACGAAGGGAGAACAGCATGTCAATAGTCGATCTCTCTGCACGAAAGCCACACTGTGCCTCAGGGTAGACGCGCTCGGCCAGCTTCTGGAGCCTGTTCAGAGCGACTCGAGCAAAGACTTTCCCCACTATGCTGAGCAGGGAGATTCCACGGTAGTTGTTGCAGTCACCGCGGTCACCTTTGTTTTTATAGAGGGTGATGATGTTGGCATCGCGCATGTCCTGGGGTACTGCTCCCTCGTCCCAGCACAGGCATAGCATTTCATGTAGTGCTGAGAGTATAGCAGGCTTGGCACTCTTGATTATTTCAGGGGTAATGCTGTCCTTCCCAGGGGCTTTTCCGCTGGCTAGGGAATCAATGGCATCACTGAGTTCCGATTTGGTTGGCTGTATGTCCAGCTCATCCATGACTGGTAGAGGCTGGGCTGCATTGAGGGCAGTCTCAGTGACAGCATTCTCCCTGGAGTACAGTTCTAGGTAGTGCTCAACCCAGCGGTCCATCTGTTTGCGTTGGTCAGTGATTATGTCCCCCGATTTAGATTTGAGGGGGGTGATCTTCTTGATGGTTGGCCCAAGAGCTCTCTTCATGCCATCATACATTCCTCTGATGTTTCCGGTGTCTGAGGCCAGCTGAATATGACTGCATAGGTGTTGCCAGTAGTCGTTTGCGCAACGCCTAGCTGTTCTTTGTGCAGTACTTCTGGCTGCTTTAAGTGCTGCGGATGTTAAATCGCTGGGGGCTTTCTTGTAGTTCAAAAGTGCAATGCGCTTAGCGGCTATGACAGGTTCCAGCTCTTCATTATGAGATTGAAACCAGTCTGCATTTCTCTTCGCACTTTTGCCGTAGGTGGTCAAAGCTGACTCATAGATGGCGTCTCTGATGTGGGCCCACTTGGTCTCAGCATCCCCTGTGGGAGTGTTTTGAAGGGCTGTTACAAGTGAATTTAGAAATTTTTGTAACAGCTGTGGGTGAGAAATTCTGCTCGTGTTGATGCGTGGGTGGCCCTTCTGCTTGGAATGATGCAACTTCTTTGGTCTGAGTCTAACCTTGCTGCACACCAGGGAGTGGTCGGTGTCGCAGTCCGCACTGTGGAAGCTGCGTGTGATTTGAACACTGTTTAAGGCGGCTCGCCTTGTGACAATGAGGTCTAGCTGGTGCCAACGACGTGATCTTGGGTGCCTCCATGAAACCTGGTGACAGGGTTTAGTGTGAAAGAACGAGTTGGTGATGCAGAGGTTATGATAGGTACACAACTCAAGCAGTCTCTGCCCGTTCTCATTCATCCTTCCAACGCCATAGCGCCCAAGGCAGGAGGGCCATGAGTCATGGTCGGCCCCAACCCTGGCATTAAAGTCCCCCAGCAGGAATAGGTGTTCGGTGTTGGGGATGCTGCTAATGATGTTATGGAGTTGTTCATAGAACTGGTCTTTAGCTTCAGGTGCGGAACAGAGTGTTGGAGCATAGATGCTGAGTAGGTGTACTGGACCAGAGGTGGTGAGCAGTCGGATGGACAGTATGCGTTCCGAGCCATTTGAGGGAGGCTCTATCATGCTGAGCAAGGAGTTTCTGATGGCGAAGCCCACTCCATGCTGTCTTGGTTCTTCAGGATCCCTGCCCTGCCAGAAGAAGGTGTAGTCTTGCTCTGCTAGAGAGCCACTCGCGGGGAGGCGAGTCTCCTGAAGTGCTGCAATGTCCACATTGAGTCGACTGAGCTCGTTGTTAATGATGGCGGTCTTCCGAGAATCGTTGATTTGTGTAAGGTCTTCCGACAGGCCAGGACACATAGTTCTGACATTCCAGCTTGCAAAGCGAAGGGCTGGTACCTTCTTTCCTTTTTTCATGTTGTTTGGTGCGGTGTATCAGTCCACCTTTCGGGCAATGACCCTGAGCTCCAAGCACCCATTGAAGCAGGCAGACTGTGGCGGGACAGAACCTTATTGACCGGGGGCTGCCCGGTTTGAGGCGGGCGGTAGCTGTCCAGTGAGGTGCAATGACCTCTCCCACCGACAAAGGCAACCCGTGGCGCCCAGTTTCTACGCCAATTTATCTGGACTTATAACCCGTAACTGCTTCCTTCCGTGTTGTTTCAGTCGTTGTGAGGCAACTATGGAGTGACCTCTCCATGGCGCATGCCTGGGCAAATTTATGGAGGTTGAGAGTTGCCCAGTCGTCAAAACCCCCCTCTCGGCCTTTCTGGTGGGGTCCAAAGGAGTGCAGGACACGACGTTTGGCACCAGTATGGCTGCAGGAACTGCCGGAAACATGCCAAAGGTGACACATGACCGCCTACGGGGTTCCGCTCCGGATTTTCTGTTAGGGTTTACTCCCTTAGCCTTGGTCTCTCCCGAGACGCCCACAAGGCAGTGGGGTTAAGAAGAATAAGGAGGTTGCATATTACTGAGAAAATGTAAATGGGGTAGAAGAGAAAAGGGATCTAGGTTTACAAATATACAAATCACTAAACCTGGTGAAGCAGCTTAACAAGATTATAAAAAATAACTAATCACACACGGGTTTATTTCTAGAGGGATGGAATTTAAAAGTTTGAAAAATGTTATGCTAAACATGTATCGATCTTTGGATGGATCAGATCTGGAGTATTACATATAACTCAGATCACCATATGATAAAGAGATACAGGCACTGGATAGGGTGCAAACAATTACAAGTATGATACAAGAAATGCAGAGTAATCCTGTCAGGAGATAATGAAAATGTTGGGTTTCTTTTCTCTCGAGAAGTGAAGGCTGACGGGTAAAAGAATAGAGACCTTTAAAATTATGAAAGACTTCGATACCTAATAATAATCCTAATCAGTGGAAACACCCACAAATAAAGATTTAATGGAGAAAAGATATACCAGGATATTAACAAATTAACAAGCCGTTGTTCAGTGGAGAATACTGGCCCATTCGTCCATTGGTGCCATTGCTTCCTGCCCCGGTGGGTGTTGACTGACTTTTGTTTGTTTTAACAGCAGCTACTTTCAGCAATACCGAGGGAAGATTATACATTTTATAACAATTAAACATACATTTTAACATGCAGACGGCTTTGAGATTAAAAAAAGATTGTCAGGTTGCGTAAACAAAAGTTAATTCGATGGAATACATGCTATAATCAGTTCAAGTGCTTAAAATATTCTAATACTTTAAAATTCACTCTGTGGGTTATCCATCACAGAGAAATTTCGAAGGTAGCAAAGCTCCCAGAATAAGAGCAGAGCTAACTGATTGGTGTAACAGGGAGGAGGACGTTAGAGTTCACTGTGGGGACTGAAGTTATGGTGGTAGTGTTAGCTTGATAGTGCGATCAGAGGTAATGGTTAAGTGGGTAATAGCGTTCAATATCACAGGCCAGGATAGGTGCAACCTGTGGGATGAAGGGGTCAGAGGTCATAGCTAATAGTTTTAGCACATACCACCAAGAAAAGCAAACAGGATGATTATTGGGAGCAATTTGGATTCCAGCAAATGATGACCAAGAAACTGATAAAGAAAGGGAAAATAAAATATGAATGCAAGCTAGTGAGAAACATAAAGGCAGATTGTAAAAGTGTCCTTCGGTATGTAAAAAGGAAACAATTAGCAAAGAAAAAGGTGGGACCATTACAGGTGGAAACACAAGAATTTATATTGGAGAATAGGGAAACTAAACAATTATTTTGCGTCTGTCTTCACGGAGCAAGATACAAAAAATCTCCCAGAAATACTTGGGAACCAAGCGACCTGTGAAAATGAGGAACTGAAAGAAATTAATATTGATAACGCGGTAGTACTCGAAAAGTTAACTGGATTGAGATTGATAAATCCCCTGGACCAGATGAGCTACATCCCAGAGTGTTGAAGGTGGTGGCTATAGAGGTGGTGGATGCATTGGTGGCTATCTTTCAAAATTCTATAGGTTCTGGAAAGGTTCCTGTGGACTGAAAAGTAGCAAATGTATCCTCACTATTTAAGAAAAGAAGGAGAGAGAAAACGGGGAAAGACAGACTGGCAATTTGACGTCAGTAGCAGGGTAAATGTTAACAACTATTGTAAAGGATGTGATACCTAGACACTTAGAAAATGATATGACTGGGCAGAGTCAACATGGATTTATGAAAGGTAAATCATGTTTGAGAAACCTGTTGGAATTTTTTGAGGATGTTTCTTGTAGCGTAGATGAAGGGGAACCAGTGGATGTGATGTATTTGGTTTGTGAAAAGGCTTTTAATAAGGTCCCACACAGCAGGTTAGTAAATAGAATTAGAGCACATGGGATTGATGGTAATATACTGGCATGGATTGAGAATTGGTTAACAGACAGAAAACAGAGAGTCAGAATAAACGGGTCATTCTCAGGATGGCAGGCTGTTACGAGTGGGGGGGGGGGGGGGTGGTGGGGTGGGTGTGGGTGTGGGGGGGTCCTCAAGGATCAGTGCTTCGGATCACATCTATTCACAATCTATGTCAATGATTTGAATGTGTGGACCAAATGTAATATTCCTAAATTTGCTGGAGGTTTCAAAGCCACTTGCACAGGCTAAGTGAATGGGTAAGAACATTGCAAATGGAATATTATGTGAATAAGTGTGAAGTTATCCACTTTGGTAGAAAGAACAGAAAGACAGAATATGTCTTAAATAGTGAGAGATGGGGAAGTGTTGATATCCAAAGGGACCTTGGTGTCCTTGTTCATGAAAGCTAGCAGACAGGTGCAGCAAGCAGTTAGGAAGAGAAATCATATGTTAGCCTTCATTGCAAGGGGATTTGAATACAGGAGTAAAAGTGTCTTGCTGCAATTGTGTAGTGCCTTGCTGAAACTGCACCTGGGGTATTCTGTACTATTTCCGTATCCTTATCCAGGAAAGGACATACCTGTCATAGAGGGGGCAGTACAACGGATGTTCACCAGACTAATCCCTGAGATGGCAGATTGACTTATGAGGAGAGATTGAGGAAACTGGGCGTGTATTCTCTGGAGTTTCAAATAATGAGAGGAAATGTCATTGAAACATACAAAGTTCTTACAGGGCGTGACAGGGTGGATGTTGATAGGATCTTTCCCCTGGCTGGGGATATCTAGAAGCAGGGGACATAGTCTAAGAATAAAAGATAGGCCATTTAAGACAGAGGCAAGGAGAAATTTCTTCATTTAGAGAGTGGTGAAGCTTAGGACTTCTCTATCCCAGGGGGCTGTGGAATCTCAATCATTGAGAATGTTCGAGACCGAATTTGATAGATATCTGAATACTAATGACATCAAGGCATATGGAGACAGTACGGGAAAGTGACGTTGAGGTAGATGACTAGTCATGGTCTAATTGAATGGCGGAGCAGGCTCCATGGGATGAATTGCCTACTCCTGTTCCTAAGTTCCTATGTTCCTATGATTAGCTGGACTCATAATTTGGCAGTCAACCATTTTGTCAGCATGGAAAGCTGAATCTTCATCGTGCCAGAGATATTAGATTGGTTAGATGGTTGGAGAATGGCAGAGGAAGAACTACAAATGGAAAAGAGAGTGAATAACTTGGAAATCAGGGCTTACTGTATGACTGCTGGAGTTGGAAGACAGATTGGCGAACTCGCATTTGTGCCATCTAAATTAGAAAGGTGAGTGAAAATCGATGCCAAGATGGGTATGGATGGGCAGGAATAAGCCAATCGGCTGCCCGTCTTCACCTGACTGGACATTCCTTCCCGTTGAACAGAGAAACATAGGAGCATCGGAGCAGGAGTCGACCATTCAGCCCATTGAGCTTGCCCCGTCATTCAATATGATCATGGCTGATCATCCACTTCAATGCCTTTTTCCCACACTATCCTCATATCCCCTTATGTCATTTGTATTTAGAAATCTGTCAATGTCTGCTTTAAACATACTCCATGACTGAGCTTCCACAGCCCTCTGGGGTAGAGAATTCCAAAGATTTACAACCATCTGAGTAAAGAAATTTCTCCTCATCTCTGTCCTAAGTGGCTTCCCCCTTATTTTGAAATTATTTCCCCTGGTTGTAGACTCTCCAATCATGGGAAACATCTTAGCTTCATCTACCCTGTCTGTCCCTTTAAGTATTTTGTAGGTTTCAATGAGATCTCCTCTCATTCTTCGAAATTCTGGAGAATACAGTCCCGGTTTCCCCAATCTCTCTTCATAGGACAGTCCTGCCATCCCAGGAACAAGTCTGGTGAACATTCACTCCACTCCCTCTAGGGCAATAATATCCTTCCTAAGTAAGGGTACCAAAACTGCACACAGTACTCCAAGTGCAGTCTAACCAAGGGTCTATACAACTGAAGCAAGACTTCACTGTTCCTGTACTCAAATGGGAAATGGGAAGTGAATGGGAATGAAATTCTCCTTGCAACTATCAGGCAGAAAAAAACAAATTTTGGTCTGGTCGAAATCTAAAAATGCAATCACGTGTTTCACTGTAGCAAATGTTGTTCTTTTGAAGTAACTCAGAATATGTTACCGAAGTCTATCCATAAAGACATGCATCTTTCCAGGATTATTAAACTTATGTGCTAGACTAACAGAAAGAGGGAGAGAGAGAGAGACAGTTTAAAAAAAAGATGAAATATTATGCAAGAACTGGCGACTGATCATCTTTCAGAGGAAGGAGAGTTCGTAATTTAATTTTGTCTGTTTGCAGCTAATTTTCTGACAACCGTCATTCTCTCTCGTGGAAACTGTGGTCTCTCTAAATGCATCACTCTTTACTTGGTGGCGATGGTAGTGGCTGATCTCATGGTCCTGATATTTGAAGTAATTTTGCTTGAGATTAAAGATGCTTATTTCCCATATTCATTCCTGAATTATACTCCTCTTTGGAGTCTAAATCTCACCCTGCTTTTTGTTTCGATTGATTGCTCTCTGTCTGGCTAACTTTAGCATTCACCTTTGATAGATTTGTCGTTATTTGTTACCAAACGTTGCGAACAAAATATTGCACCGAGAAAACTGCAGCCACGGTTATAGCAGTGGTGTGTTTCTTATGTATTTTAGAAAATGTTCCAGTCTACTTTATATATGAACCGAGGGAAATAATTAATAATGTACCATGGTCCTGCTATGTAAAATCAAGCTTCTACACCTTACCCATATGGATCACATACTTCTGGTTGGAAACAATTTTAACTCCGTTTGCACCATTTGTGTTGGTCGTGCTGTTCAATGCCCTGACCATCAGGTATATTGTGGTGTCCAACAGAGTGAGAAGCAGACTCAGAGGAAACAAGAATGTTAAGAATCACACTGACCCAGAGATGGAGAACCGAAGGAAGTCCATCATTTTATTGCTCTTAAAATCTGGCAGTTTTATATTGTCATGGATGCTATTTTTCATATGTTTCATATGTGTTCAGTTTACAGATGTTCAACTTTTAGAAGTTAATTACAACGAATCGTTCACCATTGCAAAACAATCCGGGTATATGCTTAGGTGTTTAAGTTCTTGTGCAAACAAATTAATTTATGCAGTTTCCCAGAGCAAATTCAGAGAGGAATTGAAAAATCTGATGGAGCGTCCACTAGCTTACTTCACTAAACTAATCAAGTAAGTTTAATAACTTCATAGAACTAGAATGCAAATGCACACATCCGATGCAAACTGAAGTTGTTCAATTGATATAAACATACCAATGGAGGCTGCCATCTGGTCCGGATACAACATAAAATTGCATAGTCTCACATAGAATATAGCAGTCAGAGCCAGGTCATTCAGCCCGTGCCACCACTCGAGCCATTGGTGTCATACTGATTGAGATCGAAGATGTTTGGAGTATTATTAATTTTTGCCGATAGTCTAAGACAGCACAGCAATAGCCTACATTTATTTAACCACTTTAACTTATTACAACTTTACAATGCAATTCGCAGGAGTATTATTAAAGCAAATGGCTCCAAGCTTTAAGGAGATATTAGGGCAGATGATGAAGAGCTTGGTCAAAGATGCAGATTTTAAGTAATTCTTAAAGGAGGAAAGGGAGCTAGAGAAGAGGACATAATTAAAGAGAGAATTCCTCCAAAGTTCATGGCATTGGCAGCTGAAGGCACAATCTTCAATGGTGCAGTCATTAAAATTGGGGATGTTCAAGAGGCCAGAATTAGAGGAATACAGATATCTCAAAGGACTCGATGGACCGAATGGTCTCCTTCTGTGCCATTATGTCTCTATAACTCTATAACTGCAGAGCTGAAGAAGATTACAGACATACAGAGGGTTGAGACCATGCAGAGATTTGAAATCAACAATGGAAATTGTAAAATCATGATATTGTTTAACTGGGAGGCAACAGATATCAGATCAGAGCAAACATATATCTATTTTTCAAAAGAGAAATAAATCAATTCTACAATCAAATGTGCATTGTTTAACTGTTCTAAAGTCAACAAGGAGTTCCCGAACATATTCTTCAACTCATATACCCTTCAGTAACACATACGGTTATCTGTTGAAACCACTGACTATTCTTTTCCATGGACTTTTTTTGGAGGGGGGGCGGGGTGGTGTTTGATGGTTTTAGTGATAATGTTATACCTGGTCTACATTGTTCCCAAGTTGCAAATTTATAATGTGTAATGTGAATTTTTAAATGTACAGCACATGGAATATTTTGGTCAAATAAAGTTGCTCAACACGTTTAAAATTTTCAACAATCCAATTAGATTGCTGCACGTCTATTCTTTCCCAAGGAAAAGGCAGCCTGCATCAACTATTCTCTAAATATAACATTGTGATACCCGAATAATCTCGTTTGCTGGACGAAGGCTGTAAATCAGTCATGTGTGATCTTTCTTTATTCACCTGTTCAATTCATTCTTTCATCATCGGACAATCCCATCCCACAGGAATCAGTCTAGTGAACATTCGTTTCACTCCCTTTAAATCAAGTATGTCCTTCCTTAGGTAAGGAGAGTAAAACTGTGCACCATACTCCAGGTATGGTCTCACCAATTCCTATACATATGTCATAGACTTTATACCATTATGCGCCAATCCCTTTGCATTAAATGCTAACATACCCTTTGCTTTCCTAATTGTTTGCTGTGCCTTCATGTTAAACTTCTGGGTTTGTGTATTACCAAGTTATGCTGAAAACAATATTCCCCAGTCCTTCCCCATTTAAAATATACTATGTTTTTCTAAGTTTCTATCAAATTGGGGAATTTTGCATTGCGCCACATTATGTTCCAGCTGCCACATTCCTGCTCATGCCTAAACCTGTCTTTAGCCTTTGCAAACTCTTTGCATCCTTCTCACAGCTTACATTCCCACCTAACTTTGCATCGTAAGCAAACTTGGATGCATTACACTCGATCCCCTCATCTAAATCATTGATATAATCTGTCAATAGTTGTGGTTTAAGCACTGATCCTTGTAGTTGGGTAACGATATGTTACTGGTCCAGTAATCCAGAGACTTAGAATAATGACCCAGAGACATTTGTTCAAATTTAAATTGAATTAATTAAATCAAATCTGGATACAATGCTAACATCAGTAACGTTGGTCATGAAACTACCAGATTGTCATAAAAACCCATCTGCTTTATTAATTTCTGGAAGGGAAGGAGAGCGGCCATCCTTTCCCACTCTGGCCTCCATGTGACACCTGACCCCTCTGAAAAGCCTGAGCAAGACATTCAATTGTAGCAAACTGAAACGAAGAAGTGTACTGAGAATAAAACCAGATGGACCACCGAATATCGACCGAAGCACCGGATACAGCAAAGGCACACCCAGCCCACTGGACCCTGCAGAGTCCTCCTCAGTAATATCTGGTGACTTGTGTGAAAATTGAGATAACTGTTCATAGAGTCATTTGTGGCACAGAGGGAGGCCATTTGGCCCATTGGGTCCATGCAGTCTCTCCACAGAGCTATGCTGCCAGTCTCACTCCCTGGCCCGATTCCCATAGCCTTGAAAGTCTATTTCTCTCAGGTGGCCATCCAACGTCCTCTTAAGTCATTGACCATCTCCTCTTCCACCTCCCTTGTGGGCAGCGAGTTCCAAGTCATTACCAACTGCAGTGGAAAAAAAAATGCTTCTTCATATTCTTCCTGCATCGCTTGCCCAAAACCTTCAATCTGTGTCCCTTAGACATTGTACCATTTGTTAATGGGAACAGCTTTTCCTCGTCCAGCTTAACTAAACCTGTCATAATCTTGTACACTTCCATTAAATCTCCACTCAATTTCCTTTGTTCTAAGGAGACCAAAATTAGCTTTTTCAACATAACCTTGTAACTAAAATATTCCATCCCTGGAACCATTCTGTTAAATCTCCTCTGCGCCCTCTCATGGTCCCTCACATCCTTCTTATAGTGTGGTGACAAGAACTTGATGCAATAGGGGCCTAACCAGAGTTTTATAAAGGATCAGCATAACTTATATGCTTTTGTGTTCAATGCTTGTCTCACAGGCTAGTTAAGCAAAGGCCTGTCATTGTCATACTCACAGAATCATACCTTTCAGACAACATCCCAGGCTTCTCCATCAGCATCCCCAGCTTGGTCTTGACTCACCAGCAGGACAGAACAACCAGACCTGGCAGCAAAGTTATACAGTTGGGAGGTCGTGGCCCTGCGAGTCCTCAATGTTGACTCTGCATCTAATTCCCATGGCATTAGATCAAACATGGGCAATGAAGCTTCTGCTGATTACCAACTACCATGCTCATTTAGCAGAGGAATCAATTTTCCGTCATGTTGAACACCACATGGAAGAAGCACTGAGGGTAGCAAGGGCACAGAATGTACTCTAGGTGAGGGACTTCAATGTCCAGCAGCAAAAGTGGCACGGCTCCACGAGTGACTGAGTTCCTCGAGTCCTGAAGGTCATAGCTGCCAGACTAGACCTGCAGCAGGTAATGAGAGAATCAGCACAGGCAAAATACCTAGCTGACCTCGTCCACAACAACCTACTGTTGTATTTTCATCTGTCCATGACAATGTTGGTTGGAGTGGACCACCGCACTGTCCTTATGGAAATAAAGTTTCATCGTCACATTGAGGACAAGATCTATTGTATTCTGTTACACTACCACTGTGCTAAAAGTGATGGACTCAGAACAGATCTAGCTGCTCAAAACTGGGCATCCATCGGCCATCAGCAGCAGAATTGGATTTCCCCACCATTTGAAATTTGTGGACCAGCATTGCCTCATTATACCATTACTATCAAGGCAAGGGACCAACCCTGGTTCAATGATGAGTGTAGGAGAGAATGGTAGGAGCAGCACACAGCAAACTAAAAATGAGGTACCAACCTGGTGAAGCTACAACACAGGAGCTACATGCATGTATACTAAACAGCGGAAGGAGCAGCAATGTATCAGATCAAAGCTCTGCAGTTTTGCCAGATCCAATCAAAAATGGCAGTAGACAATTAAACAACTAACAGCAGGAGGATGACACTCCATGAGCACCCCTATCCTCAATTATGGCGGAGCCCAGCACGTGAGTTCAAAAAACAAAGCTGATGTATTTGCACCGATCTCTTACTGAGGTTCCCAGCATCACAGATGCCAGTCTTCCACCAATTTGATTCACTCCACATGATATCAAGAAATGGCTGAGTTCACTGGACATAGCAAAGGCTATGGGCCCAACAATATCCCAGCTGTAGTACTGAAGATTTGTTCTTCAGAACTACCTGCACCCCAGCCAAGCTAGTCCAGTATGGCTGCAACACTGGCATCTACCTGACAAAGTAGAAAATTACCCAGCGGTGTTCTGTCCATTTTAAACAAACTGCCTAATTACCACACCATCAGTTTACTCTCAAGTATTATCAAGTTGTGGAAGGTGTTATCAGCAGTGTTATCAAGAGGCAGTTACTCATGAATAATGTCCGACATATCTAGGGCAGAGTCATGACACTTGAGGACAAATGGCCAGTCGCCTTGCAAAAGTCAAATACTCAAAAACTATTACCCCTTAGTTAGTCATAGAATCTACTATTGCAGTAGTGATGTAAGCAGATCTGGGGCCCCTGAGGAGATGTCTACTGTAAATAGGAGTGGGGAAGAAGAGGATTTGCTAGGAACTAGGAATAGCTGGGTGAATGATGAAGGCAACCCAAACCCGGAAGAAAGACTACCATCTAATGATTCTACTCACAAACCCAGACAAGAACTCTTGAAAATTGGAACTTGGAATGGGAAGACACTTTATCAGAGTGGTAAAATAGACAACTGGCTGAAAGATGTTAAGACTCAACATCAACATTGTAGGATTGGCAAAGCAAATCAGGTTATGATCTTCTCAGGTGGCAGTGAACATGGAATAGAATCAGAATAATGATGACAAAGAAGGTAGCAAGAACTATGCCGGGATATTGGTCAATATCAGAGACAGTGATTATGGCAGAATTTAAAGGGAAAGCAATGAATATTGCATGTTTACAACTGTATGGACCCACCAGGATCACAGTGATGAAGAAGTGGAAGTATTCTATGAGGAGTTGCAAAACTTATTGAAGCATGTGAAGAGTCGAGACATCTTGCTAGTCACTGGTGATTTGAACACATAAGTTGGCGGAGAGAGGCATGGAAAAGTGATAGGAGCGTTTTGACTAGGAACGAAGAACAGCGAAGCTGAACACCTGATACCCTGATACAGTCCCTGAGGAAAACAACGTGTTCATCTTGAGTGCATTGTTCAAACAACATCCAAGAAGGCTGTACACTTGGAAGATTCCAGGAGATGTTCACAAAAATCTAATAGATTTTCTGATGATCAATGAAAGGTACAAGAACAGCATCAAAAATGCGTTCACTTACACAGCAGCAGACAACAATTCAGATCACTGCCTGCTTATCGTGAAGGTGAAGTTCAAGCTGAAACTCGTGAAAAGAAATCCCATGAAAGACCAAGTTAACCTGGACAGACTGAGTAGAAGATCTGGTGAAGAAGTACACAGTGGAGGTTACTAACAGGTATGAAGCTATACTTCAGGAAGTGACAGATCAATATCTCAGTGAGGAGAAAACAACAGAAAGGCATTGGGAAAGGCTGAAACAGAGCATAAAACATACAAAAACTGAGATGGTGCCGAAAAAAAAGAGAGGAGGAAACCAGGAGTGTATGCTTAATGAAATACTAGATATGATTGAGAAATAGAGACAGAATAAGAAGAATAATTATGAATATGGTGAAATTAAAAAGCAGATCAGGAAAGATTGTAGAGCAGCCAAGGAAAGGTGGTATGAAGACTACTGCGTGGAAATAGAAGAACTGGAGAAAAGGCATAACATGAGGGCATTGCATGAGAAAGTTAAAGCGGGGACAGATAAGAAGTAAAGAATAACTACAAATAATGGCTGTATGAGGAGCAAGGAAGGTGAACTTCTCTTCGAAAAAGAAAGTGCAGAGGAACGATGGGTGAAGTACTTCAGAGAGCTGTATGATGATGAAGACAGATGTGAATTGGAATGATCAGAAGGAAGAGAATTACTGGAGATAATAGAAGCAGAAGTCAGTCCAGCAATCAACAAGCTGAGAACAAAGAAAGAACCTGGAATCGGTGAGATACCAACAGAATGCCTGAAAGCCCCGAATGATGTTCACATTGAGATACTGATTGAGACTGCAACAACATTTACAGAACAGGATTCTTACATGAAGATCTGATGCAGCCGGTGTTCATTAAGCTGCCAAAGAAACCAAAAGCCCGAGAGCGTTCAGAGAGCAGGACAATAAGCTTCTTGAGCCCTGTGATGAAAATGATACCAATAATCATTTTGGGAAGAAATGATCAGTCTATAGAAGCAGAGATAGATGATAATCAGTCAGGATTCAAATCAAAGAAAGGAACATCTTTAACTTGAAAGTAGTTATTGGAAGACACCTGGAAGTGCAAAAACAAACTGTGAATGTATGCTTTATAATCAATGAGAGGCATTTGATAGCATCTACCGTCAGAAAATAATGGAGTGCTTAAACAAACTAGAAATCAACAGAAATGAGAAAAGGATAATTCAGAATCTATATTGGATTAAGGTATTGGGACAAAAGTCGGTCATTCATCTCCTTTACTCTGTTCTGCCATTCAGTTGGATAATGGTTGATCAGTACATCACCTCTACTATATTATAATATCATTCACGAACTTTACTCCATTTCTCTTGATACCCATATTAAGCAAGAATCCATTGGTCTTAGTCTTTAAAAATGTCAGTTGAGGCCCAGCATCCACAGCCTTTTGACTGAGAGTTCCGCTATCTTTTGTGTGAAAAAGTATATCCTGATTTTATTGGCAAATCCCCTTGATTGAATTTGAGGAAATTGTCTCTCAGGTCATTTTATTTAGTATCTAATGGATGTTGCTGCTATCTCTTTTGAATACCACCAATTGTAGCCATCCTCACAATAGTCGCATCTTGAATGCTGGACCTGTTTATTTAAGGAGTTTTAATAAGTCGATAGTAATAGCGTTGGTGTTAATAGTCCCACTGGAGGTCCAGCACACAGGTTTGTTTCTCCAACTGGATCTAAATTGCACTGCTGAGCAGATCTGTTTACCAGGCTCACTCAGTGTTCAGGTGCCTGAGTGATAGGGGGCTCTGGTGCAAAATGTGATTGCCATCGTGAGAACTGCCTCCCTCCCTCGTATCTCCTTGAGCTTCCCGCAAGCTATTTAAGACAGATGGAGGTCCTGCTCCAATTGGGCACAATCATAAATTTGCAGCCCAATTCTGTCATCTGGGATGACATAAGCCAAGTGTGTACCACTTGCTCAGTGAATATTCAGTTCCTATACATCTGCAAAAATTGACAGTGCTAATCTTCTTCACAAACAAACATTTATAATGTCAAATACAACATATGTGTATTTTCCAGTCTGAAAGCATATTAATGAATATATTTGTTTGAATTGGCATGATCAATGATTCAGTAACTACAACTTTAAAAAGGTTGAAAATTTCAAAACTAATTAAATTAATATTCTCTCCTTGGTGTTCCTCATTACCACTGCGAAATGTAAATAACAATTTTCTATTCCCGCTGAGCATTGGAGTACAAACTGCTGCTTAACCTATTTGTTCAAGTGGCTGTAACTAATGTCAGTTATTGCCTGACCTAATTGCCTCACTTGACATTTCTCAAAAGTATAAATCGGGCTCAGTTCAATACATCTCATTAGTGTGTCAATCACACCAAGAGGTTGCTTCGTTTTTAAGAAAATGGGACTATTTATAATTCCACAGATAGAAGAAATTTACTATCCGCTTCTTGCCCTGGTTGGTGTTCCTTGTAAGTTACCATAATCAGTTATTCCTTGTTTTACAGAATGAGAGTGTGCTTGCTGTCAGTCTAGTATTGTCATCTGTCCAGATGTACAGTTTTAACTATTGTCAGTGGATTAGGAAAAAAATGGCTTTAATACAGTTAGCTCAGTGGGCCTGATTTATATGTAAACAACAGTTTACAGAATATTAAACTGGTGCCATTCAGTTTTCATGAATATGCTGCATTGAATAAACCTCTGTTACATAGGAGTCAATGGTCGTCCTGCAATTTGGTTGTTCGAATCGTTATTGGGTATTATAATTTAATTATTCTGTGTTCAATTATGTTATAACAATGAAAATAGTTTACATTTATATAATGTCGTTCATGCCGAATAAAATGCCCAAGATTCTTACAATATCTCTGTTCCCAATACAGACTTTGATATACTATCTAATACATTACACATCTAGTACATTTTCGGGATTTATTTTCCAAAGTCGTGAACAGAATGATTTTCCGTTGCCACATTTCCCTTCAATGTAAATTTTCGAGTTTGTTTGTAATTGTAGCTTTTGTAAAATAATATATTTTTCGTGCAATTTTAGCATTTAGGAATGTTGTTGGAGATGGTTCTTTCATCCAATGAGTTGGGATAGGAAAGTGTGCTCTCAAACCACACTTGTGGGAAAACCCTCATTCTGCAACAGCTGGTCCAACTCAAGGAATCAGACTGGCAGGAAAGCGCACTCAATAATAACTTAACAAATTGTCTTTCATCCTTGTGTCCCAGCAAGGTGAAGACTGCCTGGTGGGAAGCCTGATATATCAGGATGGTTTCTGTCTTTGATCAGGTTGCACTTCAAGTTGGTTTATCTAACAAAACAGGGAAATGAAATGGGATTCCTTAAGGGGAGATACGCTCCTGTTACATTTCTCAAATAGCTAATTCAATTATCCAGGAAAACTCTAAAACCTGGGTCAAGTCTTGCTGTTTGCAATAGTCTAATATAATGTGCAGGTTGACTATTTGTATTGCTGTTCTCGGATATTCTTTATTGTTTCTGTACAAATATGCACCTTATAAATAAAGGCAACCGAAAAGGTCGGCCGGCCGGCCGGAGCTGTACAATTTAAAAAAAAATCATCGTCCCACATTGAGCACCGGAATGAGTGGCGGATCAGCCCCAGTACAAGACATTACAGGAAAAGAGCGAATGTTAACAAACTGTGGACTGAGCATTTAAGATGGTTCAGCATCGAGATAAATTGGGCAGTGAATAAAATGAATCGTCCCTGGTATAAATTGGATGCAGTCCATCTCTAGGCGCGAGTCAAGTGTTTAGTCCAAAAGACTTAATGGCCAAGATTTTACCGAGTTTATAAAATTCTGCCTAACTGTGGGATATTCAGATAGCCGTTTAAAACACATGCAAGACATACCCAAGCATCTGTATTAGTATTTGACAAGGTTATGAATATTGTTTGGATGATTCAGTGATTGACTGGTCTGTTAATTATGTGATTGGTGGATTTACTGATTCATTTGGGGCAATTTTCACTTTGGCTGATGGGACGCCTGATGTTTATTTCTGCTCCGTTCAATGGAAATAAAAAACCGGTTAGAGAATGATAATGGGGAGCTGATCCAATACCGTCCATTTTACACTATTTCCCAGTTTTACATCTCTCTCGAATTTTATTTCCAATGAAGTCAATGGAAATGAAAATGGGGAGAACTGTACAATAGATTGCCGACACGCTATCATCCGTTTAGACTATTGCACAAAGTCAAGAACTGCCCCTTGGTCATCTCACTTTACTTGTGTGTTCTCATTAATTGTATGGAAGGTGCACTAGTGAGAATGATCACCGCATTGTATGTGTGCACCGGGTTACCTGAGAAATGTCTCTCCATTCTGTTGCAGTTAATTATTTTTAAGGTCCACATAAACTGGTCGCGTTATGAAACCGGTTCCAGAGTCAGTTTGGCGCCACCGCCTGGGACAAATTTCACCCAAAGCAAAAGGAAACTGAGTTGAGTAAATGCACAAAAGATTTAGTTAATTTCCGTATAACATATTCTTAAACTGACTGCCCCTGTGAATTGAATGCAATTAATAGTTTCCCTTGTATTCTCTTTTTCTTGTAGGTAATCTAGTGGCGATTGTGATTCTGTCCCGTGGGAGATGCGGACTTTCTAAATGTATCACTCATTACCTGGTGGCCATGGCAGCGGCAGATCTATTCGTGATAATATTCGATGTAATATTTTCTGAGATTAATGACATGTATTTCTCATATTCGTTCTTGGATTACACTCCCGTTTGCAGTCTCAATATCGCCTTGGTTTTTGCAGCCATTGATTGCTCTGTCTGGTTAACTGTTGCTTTCACTTTTGATCGATTCATTGCCATTTGTTGCCAGAGATTGAGAGTAAGATATTGCACTGAAAGAACCGCAGCCATAGTTACAGTGGCTGTGTTTGGACTGAGTTTTGTAGAAAATATTCCAATTTACTTTGAAAACGAACACTTGGAAATTATTGACAACATTGCGTGGTTCTGCAATGTAAAATCAAGCCTGTCTAATTTGCCTATATGGGTAGCATACTTCTTCTTTGACATTACATTAACACCCTTTGCACCATTTGTGCTGATTGTGTTACTCAATGCTGTAACCATCAGGTACATTATGCGGGCCAATAGATTGAGAAGAGGATTCCGGAGAAATAACAATAATGAGAATCACAGTGATCCAGAGATGGAGAACCGAAGGAAATCGATCATATTACTGCTGGCCATTTCTAGCTGTTTTATACTGTTATGGATGGTAACTTTTGTACATTCTGTATGTACACAATTTGCAGGCATTCAGTTTATGCTCACAGATTATAATGATCCATTTGCCATTATGGAGCACACTGGATATATGCTTCAGTGTTTGAGTTCATGCACAAACACATTTATCTATGCAGTAGCTCAGGCTAAATTTAGAGAGGAATTGAAGCATATTATTAAATATCCATTGACTCTAAGTTCGTGGCTTCAAAAAATTGAAACTTAATGTCATCTAATCTCAGCCAACATAGATCACAATATATTCTCTAAATCCATAGATAATTATATAGCACTTTATCGCTGTAGTTCTCCCTCTTCCTGGCAGTCTCTCTCTACATATTAATGCGTAAGAAAACCAATTTAGTGATGGAATGTGTCACTTGACTGAAACCAGGCAGATTCCAATGGGGATAAAATATGTTTGGGGCAGAATGGCAGTATGAGTGATTGCAGATCGATGAGTTGTTTCAATATCTGTCTTATTTTACTTCCCATTGCATTCAATGATTGTAATATTTACATTTGGTGATTGTGTCATACTGGTGATATGGCAGAGCAGGTGAGCTGTTATATTCCTCTCCTAATGTTCCTTTTCAAAGCGAGGGACAATCGGGAGAGGTGCCTAATGGTGGCTAATCCGAAATCACCCGTCTCCAAGGAACAGAAGTAGGCCATTCACTCCCTCGAGCTTGTTCAATGAGATCATGGCTGATCTGCAATCTAACTCTGCATACCTGTCTTTGCCTCATATCCTTTAATATCTTAGACTAACTAAAATCTATCAATCTCAGTTTTCAGTTTAACAATTGATCCAACATCAATTGCTGTTTATGAAAGGGAGCTCCATACTTCTACCACTCTTTGTGTGAACAATTATTTCTTAATTTCATTCCTGAAAGATTTGGCTCTAATTTTTGATGATAACGCCAAGTCTTAGACTCATCAACTATAACCAATCTCCCTTATCTGTTGCGTTAATGCCTTGGAAACTGTGATCTAACCACCGCTCACTCTTCCAAACTCCAAAGAATACAACCCTAGATTTTGTAATCTCTCCTTGTAATTTAGCCATTTAACATACAGGTATCATTCTGGTAAACCTACACTGTACTCCCTCCTATATCCTTCTCAAGGTATGCTGCCCAGAACTGGTCACAGTAGTCCAGATGCAGTCTGAACAATGCTTTGTATAACTGAAGCATGACATCTACCTCCTCATACTGTATTCCTCTTAATATAAAAGTTAGCATTCTGGTAGACCTTTTGACTATTTTCTGGACCTGGTCCTAACACTATATGTCCCTGGACACCAAGTGTCTCTGGACATGCACTGTTTATCTTTTTTCATCCTTTTGTTAGGTCCAAGTGGGATAATCTCACATTTGCCTATATTGGAATCCATTTTTCACACTTTTGTTCATTCAACTAATCAATGAATATCTCTTTGAAATTTTCAGCTTCCAGCTATACTGCTTACAATGCTGCCTATCTGTATGTCATTTTCAAAATTGGATAGGTTGTCTTCTATCCCAATTTCTAAGTCATGAATTAAAATAGTGAGGCCCCAACACAGATCCTTACCGGACCCCACTGGTCAAATCCTGCCAATTAGAGTGCATGCCCGTTATACCTACTCTCTGGCTCCTTCCATTCAGCCAATTTCCTAATGACATCAATGCTTTGTCTTCAATCCCATGACTTCAACTTTAGCTAATAGTCTCTTATGAGCGACTTCATTAAATGCCTTCTGGAAGTCCAGAATAATAACACCCATAGACATTCCCCTGTCAACTACTTTTGTCATATCTTCAAAACATTCCATCAGATTCCTTAGGCATAATCTGTTCTTCACAAATCCCTGCAGGCCCTTTCTGATCAGCTAAAAATTTTCAAGGTGTTCATTCGCCCCTATCCTTAGTTATGGACTCCAGTATTTTTGGATAACAAATGATAGACTAACTGGTCTATAACCCTTTTTTTTTTTTCTCTGTCACATTGTTTAAATAGTGGAGTGACATGGGCAATTTTGAATTCTAAAGGATCATTCCAAATCACGAGATCTATGGAAAATGAGACTTCAGGCATCTGCAATGTCTTGACCTATTTATTTTAAAGGCATGGAATGGAAACCATTTAGTCCTGGGATTTATCCCTCTTTCGTGCCATGTATTTCTCCATCATTACTCACGTAATTTTGTTAAGTGTCTGTCCCTGATTCAATAATAGTTTCCTTGAGATGGCTGGAATGCTGAATTCTTCCTCTACTGTAAATACTGAGGCAAAGTAATTGTTCAGCAGGTCTGTTATTTCCTTATTTTGATTGACAACATCACCGTTTCCAAGGGACCCACATTGCAGTTGACCATCCTCTTTTTCCTAATTCAATTTTTAGATGTTGTGTTGATTTTGAGATTCCTGCAAGTTTCTTTTCATATTCCTTTTTCGTGTGTCTCCTTCCATGTTTTGGTCACACGAAATAACACCCCACTGGAAGTGGTTGGCGTATTCTGCTCCCTTGGGTCTACGGTGAGGGACAATCTGTCCCTTGATGCAGAGCTCGATAAATGTGTTGGGAAAGCAGATACCACCTTTTGCCAACTTGTGAAAGGCACATGGGATAACTCCAAACTGACTCTTAGGACCAAACTGATGTTTTTTAAGGTCTGTATTCTCATCACCTTGCTGTACGGCTGTGGAACATAGGTGACTTACAGCTACCAGGAAAGGAAACTCAATCATTTCCATCTTCACTGTCTGCAGCACTTTATGGGAGTATCTTGGAAGGATAAAATCACAAATGTGACGGTCCTCTGAAAGGCAGAGCTCCCAAGTATGTTGTCACTAACCAAACAGAGGCAGCTCCAGTGCATCGGACATGTCTGCAAAATCGAAGATGGGCACATACCCAAGGACCTTCCGTACGGTGAGGCAGCCAGGACCAAACGACCAGTGGGGTGTCCAAAGTCCGCTTTAAGGATGCTTGCAAGAGAGAGGGAATCTGTGATTGGAGGAGCAGTGATTGTTGCAGAGATGGAATCTGTAATTTGAGGAGAATCGAGCACAGGCGAGAGGGAATCTGTGATTGAAAGAGCAACCAGCACAGGAGAGATGGAATCTGTGATTGAAAGAGCAACTAGCACAGGAGAGATGGAATCTGTGATTGGAGGAGAATCGAGCAGAGGAGAGATGGAATCTGTGATTGGAGGAGAATCGAGCACAGGAGAGATGGAATCTGTGATTGGAGGAGAATCGAGCACAGGAGAGATGGAATCTGTGATTGGAGGAGAATCGAGCACAGGAGAGATGGAATCTGTGATTGGAGGAGAATAGAGCACAGGAGAGATGGAATATGTGATTTAAAGAACAACCAGCACAGGAGAGATGGAATCTGTGATTGGAGGAGAATCGAGCACAGGAGAGATGGAATCTGTGATTGAAAGAGCAACTAGCACAGGAGAGATGGAATCTATGATTGGAAGAGCAACCAGCACAGGCGAGATGGAATCTATGATTGGAAGAGCAGTGAACACAGAAGAGAGGGCATCTGTGATTCGAAGTGCAGCGAGCGCAGACGCAAGGGAATCTGTGATTGGAGGATCAGCGAGCATGGGGAGAGGGAATCTGTGATTGGAGGAGCAGCAAGTGTGGGTGGGAGGGAATCTGTTATTGGATGAGTAGCGAGGGAGAGAGGAAATCTGTGATTAGAGGAGTTGTGAGCACTTGAGAGAGTGAATCTGTAATTGGAGAAGCAGTGAGCATTAGAGAGAGGGTATGTTCAGGGAGCGGAGAGGAACTGAACCTGCGAGGAACACTTGACATTGGGACAGGAGCTTCAGAGTTGGCGTGTCGCTGACTGAGTTTGAAAAAGGAATCAAACAGTGGCATGACAGGAAAGCTGTAAGGTGATTGGTTAGCGAGTAACTGCTGTTACAGAGCATCTGTAATTAGCTGGGTTACTACACTACTGTTAGTGTGCATGTGTTAATAGCTGGAAATTAGGAAAACATTAAACAAATTAAGTAGCTACCTTATAATTAATTCTGAGAGTAATTCTCCCTTCTACGGGAAATTATTGGAGCATATAAAAACGGTAATATATTAATTGTGGGGGACTTTAATCTGCATATAGACTGGGACAATCAAACTGGCAACAGTGGTCTAGAAGATGAATTTGGAGAATGCTTTTGTGACAGTTTCTTGGAGCAATACATTGCAGAACCGACTCGGGATAAAACTATCTTAAATCTCATATTGTGAAATGAAGCAGGGTTAATACGCAATGTCATAGTAAAAGATCCACTGTGAAATAATGATCATAATACCATTGAATTTCATGTTAAGTTTGAAAGTGACACATTTCAATCACAAACAAGAATCTTAAACTTAAACAAAGCCAATTACGAAGGTATGAGGGGAGAATTGGCTATGGTTAATTGGGTAAATAGACTGCAAGATATGGTGGTAAACGAACAGTAAGAAACATTAAAAGAAACATTACAAAAGGGTTCAACAAAAGTACATTCTATTCAAAAACAAAAACTTGCCCAGAGAGACCCATCTGTGGCTCACTAAGGAGAGTATTAGACTGAAAGAAAAGGCTTACAATGTTGCAAAAAAATTGTAGCAAGTCTGAGGATCGGGAATGTTTTAGAAACCAGCAAACAGCCATCAAAAAGTTGATAAAAAGGGAAAAAATAGAATGAGAGTAAACTAACCAGCAATATAAAAACAGATTGTAATAGCGTTTATAAGTAAATAAAAAGGAAGAGAGTAGCTAAAGTAGACATTGGTCCCTTAGAGGCAGTGGTAGGAGAAATCATCATGGAGAATGAAGAAATGGCAGAGACATCGAACAAATATTTTGTGTCTGTCTTCACAGCGGAAGTCACAAGTTCCATATCAGAACTAGGCAGTAACCTAGGGGCTAAATAGAGTGAGGAAATTAAGGATATTAAATACAGCCGAGAAAAAGTATTGGAGAAACTTGAAGGATGAAAATCTGACAAGTCACTGGGGCCAGATGGCCTACATCTCGGGTTCGAAAAGAAATAGCTGCAGAGATAGTAGATGCAATGGCAATGATTTTCCAGAATTCCTTAGATTCAGGAATGGTCCCATCAGATTGGAAGTTGGAAAATGTTATGCTGCTTTTCAAGAAAGGAGGTAGAGAGAAAACGGGCTAACCTAACATCAGTCATTGGGAAGATGCTGGAAACTATTATTAAAGAAGTCTTAACATTACACTTAGAAAAGCAGAGTATAATTTGAACACGTCAGCATGGTTTTTTTTTGAGAACATTACAGCGCAGTACAGGCCCTTCGGCCCTCGATGTTGCACCGACCTGTGAAACCATCTGACCTACACTATTCCATTTTCATCCATATGTCTATCCAATGACCACTTAAATGCCCTTAAAGTTGGAGAGTCTACTACTGTTGCAGGCAGGGCGTTCCACGCCCTTACTACTCTCTGAGTAAAGAAACTACCTCGAACATCTGTCCTATATCTATCACCCCTCAACTTAAAGCTATGTCCCCTCGTGTTTGCCATCACCATCCAAGGAAAAAGACTCTCACTATCCACCCTATCTAACCCTCTGATTATCTTATATGTCTCTATTAAGTCACCTCTCCTCCTCCTTCTCTCCAACGAAAACAACCTCAAGTCTCTCAGCCTTTCCTCGTAAGACCTTCCCTCCATACCAGGCAACATCCTAGTAAATCTCCTCTGCACCCTTTCCAAAGCTTCCACATCCTTCCTATAATGCGGTGACCAGAACTGCACGTAATACTCCAGGTGCGGTCTCACCTGAGTTTTGTACAGCTGCAGCATGACCTCGTGGCTCCGAAACTCGATCCCCCTACTAATAAAAGCTAACACACCATATGCCTTCTTAACAGCCCTATTAACCTGGGTAGCAACTTTCAGGGATTTATGTACCTGGGCACCAAGATCTCTCTATTCATCTACACTACCAAGAATCTTCCCATTAGCCCAGTACTCTGCATTCCTGTTACTCCTTCCAAAGTGAATCACCTCACACTTTTCCGCATTAAACTCCATTTGCCATCTCTCAGCCCAGCTCTGCAGCCTATCTATGTCCCTCTGTACCCTACAACATCCTTCGGCACTATCCACAACTCCACCGACCTTCGTGTCATCCGCAAATTTACTAACCCACCCTTCTGCACCCTCTTCCAGGTCATTTATAAAAATGACAAACAGCAGTGGCCCCAAAACAGATCCTTGCGGTACACCACTAGTAACTAAACTCCAGGATGAACATTTGCCATCAACCACCACCCTCTGTCTTCTTTCAGCGAGCCAATTTCTGATCCAAAGCTCTAAATCACCTTCAGCCCCATACTTCCATATTTTCTGCAATAGCCTACCGTGGGGAACCTTATCAAACGCCTTACTGAAATCCATATACACCACATCCACTGCTTTACCCTCATCCACCTGTTTGGTCACCTTCTCGAAAAACTCAATAAGGTTTGTGAGGCACGACCTACCCTTCACAAAACCGTGCTGACTATCGCTAATGAACTTGTTCTTTTCAAGATGATTATAAATCCTGTCTCTTATAACCTTTTCCAACATTTTACCCACAACCGAAGTAAGGCCCACAGGTCTATAATTACCAGGGCTGTCTCTACTCCCCTTCTTGAACAAGGGGACAACATTTGCTATCCTCCAGTCTTCCGGCACTATTCCTGTCGACAATGACGACATAAAGATCAAGGACAAAGGCTCTGCAATCTCCTCCCTGGCTTCCCAGAGAATCCTAGGATAAATCCCATCCAGCCCGGGGGACTTATCTATTTTCACACTTTCCAAAATTGCTAACACCTCCTCCTTGTGAACCTCAATCCCATCTAGCCTAGTAGTCTGAATCTCAGTATTCTCCTCGACAACATTTTCTTTCTCTACTGTAAATACTGACGAAAAATATTCATTTAACGCTTCCCCTATCTGCTCTGATTCCACACACAACTTCCCACTACTATCCTTGATTGGCCCTAATCTAACTCTAGTCATTCTTTTATTCCTGATATACCTATAGAAAGCCTTAGGGTTTTCCTTGATCCTATCCGCCAATGACTTCTCGTGTCCTCTCCTTGCTCTTCTTAGCTCTCCCTTTAGATCCTTCCTGGCTAGCTTGTAACTCTCAAGTGCCCTAACTGAGCCTTCACGTCTCATCTTAACATAAGCCTTCTTCTTCCTCTTGACAAGCGCTTCAACTTCTTTAGTAAACCACGGCTCCCTCGCTCGACAAATTCCTCCCTGCCTGACAGGTACATACTTATCAAGGACACGCAGTAGCTGCTCCTTGAATAAGCTCCACATTTCGATTGTTCCCATCCCCTGCAGTTTCCTTCCCCATCCTATGCATCCTAAATCTTGCCTAATCGCATCATAATTTCCTTTCCCCCAGCTATAATTCTTGCCCTGCGGTATATACCTGTCCCTGCCCATCGCTAAGGTAAACCTAACCGAATTGTGATCACTATCACTATTACTAAAGGGAGTTCCTGTTTGACAAATTTATTCAAGTTTTTTGAGAATGGAACTAGTAGGATAGATAAAGGGGAACCAGTAAATGTAGTATACCTAGATTTTCCAAAGGCATTTGATAAGGTGCCACAAAGAAGATTAATAGGCAAGAGAATGGCTCATGGAGTTGGGGATAATATATCAGAGTGGATAGAGGGTCGATTAACAGACAGGAAGCAGAGAATGGGCATAAATGGGGCATTTTCAAGTTGACAGCCAGTTAATAGTGGAGTGCTGGAAGGATCAGTGCTGGAAGGCCTCTGCTGTTTACACTCTTGGAATGCATCTAAGTTTGCTGATGATACAAAGCTCGGTGGAAAGGTAAGCTACAAGGAGGATTTAGAGAGGCAGAAGAGAGATATAGAAAGATTAAGTGAGTGGGCAACAAGATAGCAAATGGAGTATAATGTAGGGAAGTCTGAAGTTCTTCACTTTGGTCGTAAAAATAGAAAAGCAGAATATTTTTTAAAAGGCGTAAAACTAATAAGTGTTACTGTTCAGAGAGACTTGTGGGTACTCGTACAAGGAACACACAAAGTTGACATGCAGGTGCAGCAGACTATTAGGAAGGCAAATGGCATATTGGCCTTAATTGCAAGGGGTTTGGAGTACAGGAATAAAGAAGCCTTATTAAAATTTTACAGGGCTTTGGTGAGACCGCACCTGGAATACTGTGTGCAGTTTTGGGCTCCACATTTAAGGAAGGATATACTTGCACTGAAGGCAGTCCAGCGAAGATTTACTGGATTGGTCCCTGGGATGAGGGGGTTGTCCATTGATGAGAGGCTGAGTAAATTGAGCCTATATTCTCTGGAGTTTAGAAGAATGAAAGGCAGCTCAGCCATGTGGAATGTACAATCTGTGACATGTGGGAAATTGTGAGTCACGGATGCTTCCCATGGAAGATGACCATGTGTGCAGAATGTATCACCAGCTGAAGAAACTTGAGCTCCGGGTTTCAGAACTTGAGCGACGGTTGGCGTCACTGTGGCATGTTTATGAGGCTGAGAACTATGTGGAAAACATGTTTAGAGAGGTGGTCACACTACAGGTTAAGACAGTGCAGGCAGAGAGGGATTGGGTGACCACCAGACAGTCTCGGAGGACCAGGCAGGTAATGCAGGAGTTCCCTGGGTCCATCTTGCTCACTAACCGGTTTTCCATTTTGGATGCTGATGAGGGCGATATTTCTTCAGAAAAGTGCAGCCAGAGCCAAATCCGTGGCACCACAAGTAGCTCAGCTGCACAGGAGGGGAGGAAGAAGAGTGAAAGAGCAATGGTGCTAGGAAATTCAATAGTTAAGGGAACGGACTGGCGTTTCTGTGGCCATAGATGTGAATCCAGAATGGTATGTTTCCTCCCTGGTGTCAGGGTCAAAGAGGTCACTGTGCGGCTGCAGGACATTCCAATGGGGGAGGGTGAACAGCCCGATGTCATGGTCCACATCAGTACCAATACACAGTGGCGCAGTGGTTAGCACCGCAGCCTCACAGCTCCAGCGACCCGGGTTCAATTCTGGGTACTGCCTGTGTGGAGTTTGCAAGTTCTCCCTGTGTCTGCGTGGGTTTCCTCCGGGTGCTCCGGTTTCCTCCCACAGCCAAAAGACTTGCAGGTTGATAGGTGAATTGGCCATTATAAATTGCCCCTAGTAGAGGTAGGTGGTAGGGAAATATAGGAACAGGTGGGGATGTGGTAGGAATATGGGATTAGTGTAGGATTAATATAAATGGGTGGTTGATCGTCGGCACAGACTCGGTGGGCCGAAGGGCCTGTTTCAGTGCTGTATCTCTAAACATAGGTAGAAAGAGGGATGAGGTCCTGAAAGCAGATATCAGAGAGCTAGGAAAGAGATCAAAAACTAGGACTTAAAAGGTAGTAGTTTCAAGATTACTCCTGGTGCCATGTGCTAGTGATTAAAGCATAGCTACCTGACCTGAAGCCGACCAGACCCGATGACATGTGTTGGGATCAGGTCAGGTCTCTCTTCTGGGTCCGGCATTCGGGCTCGGGTCGGGTCGGGCTGGACGCAGATACAGTGTTACCTTGCTCAGGGAGGGAACTTCTGCATGATTCTGCAGAATTTGCAGAATCACAACATTTGGACAAGGTATGTTTGATATAATTAAGTTTATTACGGTAGTTGGGTCGGGTCGGGTTGGGTCGGGCGCGGAGAAAACAATCCAAGGACTCGGGCCCGGGTTGGGTTCGGGTTGGATGTGATCGGGTCAGGCTCGGGTCGGGTTTCAATTTCATACCCGAGCAGGCCTTTACTAGTGAGTACGGAAATCGGAGGATAGTGCAAATGATCGCATAGCTGGAGAGATGGTGCAGGAGGGAGGACTTTAGATTTCTGAGGCATTGGGACCGGTTCTGGAGCAGGTGGGACCTGCACAAGGAGGACAGGTTACACATTAGCAGGGCCAGAACCAATATCCTCGCAGAGTGATTTGCTAATGCTGTTGGGGAGGGTTTAAACTAGCTTGGCTGGGGGATGTGAACCCGAGAGGAATTTCAGATAGAGAAACAAAGCTGCTAATGATAGGAAGAAAAGTAGTGCATGAAATTGGAAGGCAGCAGAAACAAAGGCCAGCATCATGTAGAGCCAAAATACAGAAACATGTCAAAAAGGCACTCGATCTGAATGTGCATATTATTCACAACAAGGTAGATGAATTGATGGCACAAAGAGAATTGAATGATCTAATTACCTTTACAGAGACATGGCTGCAGGATGACCAAAGCTGGGAACTGAATATTCAAAGGTATTTGACATTTGGGAAGGATAGGCAAAAAGGGAAAGGAGGTGGGTAGCGTTGTTAATAAAGGATGAGATCAGTACATTAGTAAGAGAGGATCTTGGATCAGAAGTTCAAGATGTGGAATCAGTTTAGGTGGAGCTAAGAAACAGCTGGGGGCAGCAAACATTGGTGGGATTTGTTTAGATGCCACCAAACGTAGTAACGTAGGACACAGTACAAATCGGGAAATTAGAGGTGCATGTAACAAGAGTAATACAGTAATCATGGGGTCTGCAATATATATATAGACTCAGTAAACTGAATGCCGTGGAGGACGAATATCTGGAAAATATACAAGATGTTTTTCTAGAACAGTATGTTGAGGAACCAACTAGAGTTTGGGCTATTTTAGATCTAGTATTATACAATGAGAAAGGGCTAATTAATAGTCTCATTGCAGAGGAGCCTTTAGGGAAGAATGACCATAATGTGATAGAATTTTACATTGTGATTGAAAATGATGTAGCTCAATCTGAATCTAAGGTTTTAAATCTAAACAAAGGAAACGATGATGATATGAGGGGCAAGTTGGGCTGTGGTAGATTGGGAAACTACATTAAAAAGTATGACTGTCGAAAGGCAATGGCTAGCATTTAAAGAATTAATACATGGTTTACAATAAATATGCATTCCTTTCAGGCACAAAAACCCAAGAGAAAAAGTGATGCAACTGTGACTAACGAGACTTTAAAGATTGTGTACGATTTATTTAGAGATACAGCACTGAAACAGGCCCTTCGGCCCACCGAGTCTGTGCCGACCATCAACCACCCATTTATACTAATCCGACATTAATCCCATATTCCTATTACATCCCCACCTGTCCCTATATTTCCCTACCACCTACCTCTACTAGGGGAAATTTATAATGGCCAATTTACCTATCAACCTGCAAGTCTTTGGCATGTGGGAGGAAACCGGAACACCCGGAGAAAACCCACACAGACACAGGGAGAACTTGCAAACTCTGCACAGGCAGTACCCAGAATTGAACCCGGGTCCCTGGAGCTGTGAATCTGCGGTGCTAACCACTGCGCCACTGTGCCGCTCAAAGGAGGGGGCTTATAAAGTTACCAAAAAGTAGAAATCCTGAGGATTTGGAGCATTTTAGAATTCAGCAAAGGAGGATTAAGATACTGATAAAGAAAGGGAGAATTCGTTGAGGAAGTGACAAAGTTGATTGATGAGGGAAGGGCTGTAGATGTCATATACATTGACTTCAGTAAGGCGTTTGATAAGGTTCCCCATGGTAGGCTGATGGAGAAAGTGAAGTCGCATGGGGTCCAGGGTGTACGAGCGAGATGGATAAAGAACTGGCTGGGCAACAGGAGACAGAGAGTAGCAGTGGAAGGGAGTTTCTCAAAATGGAGACGTGTGACCAGTGGTGTTCCACAGGGATCCGTGCTGGGACCACTGTTGTTTGTGATATACATAAATGATTTGGAGGAAAGTATAGGTGGTCTGTTTAGCAAGTTTGCAGATGACACTAAGATTGGTGGAGTAGCAGACAGTGAAGGGGACTGTCAGGGAATACAGCAGAATATAGATAGATTGGAGAGTTGGGCAGAGAAATGGCAGATGGAGTTCAATCCGGGCAAATGCGAGGTGATGCATTTTGGAAGATCCAATTCAAGAGTGAACTATACAGTAAATGGAAAAGTCCTGGGGAAAATTGATGTACAGAGAGATTTGGGTGTTCAGGTCCATTGTTCCCTGAAGGTGGCAACGCAGGTCAATAGAGTGGTCAAGAAGGCATACGGCATGCTTTCCTTCATCAGACGGGGTATTGAGTACAAGGGTTGGCAGGTCATGTTACAGTTGTATAGGACTTTGGTTCGGCCACATTTGGAATACTGCATGCAGTTCTGGTCGCCACATTACCAAAAGGATGTAGATGCTTTGGAGAGGGTGCAGAGGAGGTTCACCAGGATGTTGCCTGGTATGGAGGGAGCTAGCTATGAAGAGAGGTTGAGTAGATTAGGATTATTTTCATGAGAAAGACGGAGGTTGAGGGGGACCTGATTGAGGTGTATAAAATCATGAGAGGTATAGACAGGGTGGATAGCAAGAAGCTTTTTCCCAGAGTGGGGGATTCAATTACTAGGGGTCACGAGTTCAAAGTGAGAGGGGAAAAGTTTAGGGGGGATATGCGTGGAAAGTTCTTTAAGCAGAGGGTGGTGGGTGCCTGGAACGCGTTGCCAGCGGAGGTGGTAGACGCGGGCACGATAGACGTATTTTAAGATGCATCTAGACAGATACATAAATGGGCAGGAAGCAAAGAGATACAGACCCTTAGAAAATAGGCGACAGGTTCAGATAGAGGATCTGGATAGGCGCAGGCTTGGAGGGCCGAAGGGCCTGTTCCTGTGCTGTAAGTTTCTTTGTTCTTTGTTTGTAAACTGGCAAGAAGCATAAAAACAGACTGTAAAAGCTTCTATAAGTATGTAAAAAGGAAAAGATTAGCAGAGATAAATGCAGGCCCATTACAGGTAGAGACAGGAGAATTTATATTGGGAATAAGGAAATGGTAGAGAAACTAAACAAATACTTTGTAACTGTCTTCACGGAGGAAGGTACAAAAAAAAATCCTCCCAGAAATACTGGAGAACCAAGGGACTCGTGAGAATGGGAAACTGAAAGAAATTAATATTTGTAAAAAAAATAGTGCTGGAGAAAATCATCTTCTTCTTCTTTGGCCTCCTCGTCTCGAGAGACAATGGGTAAGCACCTGGAGGTGGTCAATGGTTTGTGAAGCAGCATCTGGAGTGGCTATAAAGGCCAATTCTAGAGTGACAGACACTTCACATGCCCTGCAGATAAAATTGGTTATCAGGGCTGTTACACAGTTGGCTCTCTCCTTGCGCTTCTGTCTTTTTTCCTGCCAACAGCTAAGTGTCTTCGACTTGCCAGTCTTTAGCCCTGCCTTTATGGCTGTCCACCAGCTCTGGCCATCACTGGCAACTGACTCCCACAACTTGTGGTCAATGTCACAGGATTTCATGTTGCATTTGCAGATGTCATTAAAGTGGAGACATGGGCGGCCGATGGGTCTGATACCAGTGACGAGATCGCTGTACATTGCGTCCTTGGGGATCCTGCCATCTTCCATGCAGCTCATATGGCCAAGCCATCTTAAGGGCCGCTGGCTCAGTAGGGTGTATATGCTGGGGATGTTGGCCGTCTCGAGGACTTCTGCCACCTGATGCCAAGGATTCCCCTCCGGAGGCAGCGAAGATGGAATGAATTGAGACGTCACTCTTGGCTGACATACGTTGTCCAGGCCTCGCTGCCGTAGAGAAAGGTACTGAGGACACAGGCTTGATACACTCGGCCTTTCGTGTTCCGTGTCAGTGAGCCACACCCTCTCGGCCAGTCTGGACATCGCAGCGGATGCCTTTCCCATACGCTTGTTGATTTCTGCATCTAGAGACAGGTTACTGGTGATAGTTGAGCCTAGGTAGGTGAACTCTTGAACCACTTCCAGAGCGTGGTCACCGATATTGATGGATGGAGCATTTCTGACATCCTGTCCCATGATGTTCATTTTCCTGAGGCTGATGGTAAGGCCAAATTTGTTGCAGGCAGCCGCAATCCTGTCAATGAGTCTCTGCAGACACTCTTCAGTGTGAGATGTTAATGCAGCAGCGTCAGAAAGAGACGTTCCCTGGTGAGGACGTTCCGTACTTTTGTCTTCGCTCTTAGACGGGCAAGGTTGAACAACCTGCCATCTGATCTTGTGTGGAGGAAAATTCCTTCTTCTGAAGACTCGAATGCATCTGAGAGCAGCAGGGAGAAGAGCATCCCAAACGGTGTAGGTGCGAGAACACAGCCCTGTTTCACGCCATTCAGGATAGGAAAGGGGTCTGATGAGGCACCGCTATGCTGATTTGTGCCTTTCAGATTGTCTTGTAATGAGGTGATGATACTTAGTAGCGTTGGTGGACATCCGATCTTTTCTAGTAGTCTGAAGAGACCACGTCTGCTGATGAGGTCAAAGGCTTTGGTGAGATCTATGAAAGCAACGTAGAGGGGCATCTGTTGTTCACGGCATTCCTCCTGCAGCTGGCGAAGGGAGAATAGCATGTCAATGGTAGATCTCTCTGCTCGAAAGCTGCACTGTGCCTCAGGGTAGACACGTTCAGCAAGCTTCTGGAGCCTGTTTAAAATGACACGAGCGAAGACTTTCCCCACTATGCTGAGCAGGGAGATTCCACGGTGGTTGTTGCAGTCACCGCGGTCACCCTTGTTCTTATAGAGGGTGATGATATTGGCATTGCGCATGTCCTGTGGTACTGCACCCTCGTCCCAGCACAGGCAAAGCAGTTCATGGAGTGCTGAGAGTATAGCAGGCTTGGCACTCTTGATTATTTCAGTGGTAATGCCGTCCTTCCCGGGTGCTTTTCCACTGGCTAGAGAGTCATTGGCATCACTGAGTTCCGATTTTGTTGGCTGTACATCCAGCTCATCCATGACTGGCAGAGACTGGGCTGCATTGAGGGAGGTCTCAGTGACAACATTTTCCCTGGAGTACAGTTCTAGGTAGTGCTCCACCCAGCGGTCCATTTGCTTGCGTTGGTCAGTGATCATGACCCTGATTTAGATTTGAGGGGGGGGGGCGAGCTTCTTGATGGTTGGCGCAAAAGCTCTCTTAATGCCATCATATATTCCTCTGATGTTTCCGGTGTCTGAGGCCAGCTGAATATGACTGCATAGGTGTTGCCAGTAGTCATTTGTGCAGCGCCTGGCTGTTCTTTGTGCAGTGCTTCTGGCTGCTTTAAGTGCTACGGATGTTTACTCGCTGGGGGCTTTCTTGTAGTTCAACAGTGCAATGCGCTTTGCGGCTATGACAGGTTCCAGCTCTTCAATGTGAGATTGAAACCAATCTGCATTCTGCTTCTCACGTTTGCCATAGATGGTCATTGCTGAGTCATGGATGGCGTCTCTGATGTGGGCCCACTTGGTCTCTGCATCCCATGTCGGAGTGTTTTTAAGGGCTTTTTCAAGTGAATTTAGAAACTTATGTAACAGCTGTGGATGAGAAATTCTGCTCGTGTTGATGCGCGGGCGGCCCTTCTGCTTGGAGTGATGCAGCTTCTTTGGTTTGAGTCTAACCTTGCTGCACACCAGGGAGTGGTCAGTGTCGCAGTCCGCACTGTGGAAGCTGCGGGTGATTTGAACGCTGTTTATAGAGGCTCGCCTTGTGATGATGAGCTCCAGCTGGTGCCAACGACGTGATCTTGGGTGCCTCCATAAAACCTGGTGACAGGGTTTAGTGTGAAAGAATGAGTTGGTGATGCAGAGGTTATGATAGGTACATAACTCAAGCAGTCTCTGTCCATTCTCATTCATCCTTCCAATGCCATAGCGCCCAAGGCAGGAGGGCCATGAGTCATGGTCGGCCCCAACCCTGGTGTTAAAGTCCCCCAGAGGAACAGATGGTAGTAAAATATAGTACTGGAGAAATTAATGGGACTGAAAGTTGTTCTGGACCTGATGATTTATATCCCAGAGTGTTGAAAGAGGTATTTGGCGAGATAATGGATGCATTGATGGTTATCTTTCAAAATGTAATAGATTCTGGAGCAGTTCCAGCAGATTGGAAGGTAGCAAATGTCACCCCACTATTTAAGAGAGGAAGGAGAGAAAACAGAAAACTACAGACCAGTTAGCCTGACATCAGATGTAGGGAAAAGGCTAGAATCTATTATAAAGGATGTGATAAATGGACACTTCGGGCTGAATTGCACTGCCATGCTGCTGCAATCTACCCTGCGGTGGCCCAACATAATATACCAGTCAGGTCTCCCCTCCCTCTCTCCACTGGCCCCCCAATCACGTGGAGGGGGTGGGCTCTCCAAGGCCCACAACAGCAACAGCTGCCTGTGCGCAGGCTCGGCGCTGTTTTTAAAGGACAGCCAGTCCTGCCAGTACATTGAAATTTTTAAAGGTCTACCCCCCCAATTACACTGAAAAATAAACTATCGCCCCTCTCCCCCCAATAATAATTAAATGTAATAGTTGTCTCTCTTCCGCACCCACCCCCCCACCCAACAACAAAACACTTACCTGTAAGTCTTGACCTTTGCCCCCCAAAACTGATCAAAGTACAGAGGTCACCCCTTCACCCCACTCCTCTATACTACTAATGCTGATCAGACACCTCCCCCAACCCATCCCCACTGCAGTAAAAATCCGAAGTACTTCCCCACCTCGGTGGCACCAGCTTTCCCTGGACAGGAAAGTGAAGGTGCATGAGTGCTGGCCACCGCTCAGAAGATCCTGTGCAGCAGCTAAGATTGTTGTGAATTCTACTTAAATTTATTCATTTACTTAATTTAAATATGTAAAGCCAGGTCCCATCACCCAGAGGTGGGGGGGCGCCATGGAGCCGGTACAATCTTCCAGCGTCCTCCGCCACAGACTCTGACGTCGGGACCTCAACTAAATCTAACCATTAGAAAATAATGGTAGGATTGGGCAGAGTCAACATGGATTTATGAAAGGGAAATCATGTTTGACAAACCTGTTGGAGTATTTTTGAGGATGTAATTAGCAGGAAAGTTTAGTTTAGTTTAGAGATACAGCACTGAAACAGGCCCTTCGGCCCATCGAGTCTGTGCTGACCATCAACCTCCCATTTATACTAATCCTACACTAATTCCATATTCCTACCACATCCCCACCTGTCCATATATTTCCCTCCCACCTACCTAAACTAGGGGCAATTTATATAATGGCCAATTTACCTATCATAAGGGGGAAACAGTGGATGTGGTGTATTTGGATTTTCAGAAGGCGTTCAATAAGTTCTCAAACATGAGGTAATATACTCGTAATTTTCTTATTTATTTCATGGGCTGTGGGCATCACCGGCCAGGCCAGCATTTATTGCCCAGCCCTAATTGCCCAAGAGAAGGTGGTGGTGAACCACCTTCTTGAAAAGCCACAGTCCTAGTGTGGTAGGTACACCCACAGTGCTGTTAGGAAGGGAGTTCCAGGATTTTGACCCAGCGGCAGTGAAGGAATGGCAATATAGTTCCAAGTCAGGATGGTGTGTGACTTGGAGGGGAACTTGAAGGTTGTGGTGTTCCCACACATCTGCTGCCCTTATCTTCTAGGTTGTAGGGGTCGTGGATTTGGAAGGTGCTGCCTGAGTGGCCTTGGTGCATTGCTGCAGTGCATCTTGTAGATGTACACACTGCTGCTACTGTGTGTCAGTAGTGGAGGGAGTGAATGTTTGTAGACGGGGTGCCAATCAAGCTGGCTGCTTTGTCCTGGATGGTGTCGAGCTTCTTGAATGTTGTTGGAGCTGCACCCAACCAGGCAAGTGGAGAGTGTTCCATCACACTTCTGACTTATGCCTTGTACATGGTGGACAGGCTTTGGGGAGTCAGGAGGTGAGCTACTTGCTGCGGGATTCCTAGCCTCTGACCTGCTCTTGTAGCCACGGTATTTATATGGCTACTCCAGTTCAGTTTCTGGTCAAGGGTAACCCCTAGGATGTTGATAATGGGGGATTCAGCAATCGTAATGCCATCGAAAGTCGAGAGGAGATGGTTAGACTCACTCTTGTTGGAGATGGTCATTGCCTGGCACTTGTGTGGCACGAATGTTGCTTGCCACTTATCAGCCCAAGCCTGGATATTGTCCAGGTCTTGCTGCATTTCTAAACAGACTGCTTCAGTATTTGAGGAGTTGCGAATGGTGCTGAACATTGTGCAATCATCAGCGAACATCCCCACTTCTAGACCTTATTTTTGAAGAAAGGTCATTGAAGAAGAAGCTGAAGATGATTAGGCCGAGGACACTACCCTCAGGAACTCCTGCAGTGATGTCCTGGAGCTCAGATGATTGATCTCCAATGACCACAACCATCTTCCTTTCCGCTAGGTACGATTTCAACCAGTGGAGAGTTTTCCCCCTGATTCCCATTAACTGAAGTTTTGCTCGGGCTCCTTGATGCCATACTTGCTGCGGGAGAATGAATGGGAGTAGTGAGCGGAGAGAGAGAGAATGGGAGAGTGAGAGGAGAGAGAGAGAGAATGGGAGCAGTGAGCGGAGAGAGAGAGAATGGGAGAGTGAGAGGAGAGAGAGAGAATGGGGGCAGTGAGAGGAGAGAGAGAGAATGGGGGCAGTGAGAGGAGAGAGAGAGAGAATGGGAGCAGTGAGAGGAGAGACAGGGATTGGGAGCTGTGAGAGGAGAGAGAGAGAGAATGGGGGCAGTGAGAGGAGAGAGAGAGAGAATGGGGGCAGTGAGAGGAGAGAGAGAGAGAATGGGGGCAGTGAGAGGTGAGAGGAGAGAGAGAGAATGGGGGCAGTGAGAGGAGAGAGAGAGAATGGGGGCAGTGAGAGGAGAGAGAGAGAGAATGGGAGCAGTGAGAGGAGAGATAGGGATTGGGAGCTGTGAGAGGAGAGAGAGAGAGAATGGGGGCAGTGAGAGGAGAGAGAGAGAATGGGGGCAGTGAGAGGAGAGAGAGAGAATGGGGGCAGTGAGAGGAGAGAGAGAGAGAATGGGAGCAGTGAGAGGAGAGATAGGGATTGGGAGCTGTGAGAGGAGAGAGAGAGAGAATGGGGGCAGTGAGAGGAGAGAGAGAGAGAATGGGAGCAGTGAGAGGAGAGAGAGAGAATGGGAGCAGTGAGAGGAGAGAACGAGAATGAGACCTGTGAGAGGAGAGGGTGAATGGGACCATGGGACTTCAAGAAGGACAATATTCTCTCGAAGGTGCCTGTGTGCATAGCCAGATACTATCCAGAATTTGCCTTGAATTGTAATGAACAAGCTACTGACAACTTTGCTTAAGATCAGTTAATTTTAAAATGTAAATTTCCCATGGCCAATACTCAAGTGCTCAGGAGTTTCTAGTTCGCCTGTTACAGATAAAATTTACACAGAAAATTTCTGAGTACAATGAGTGATACACAGAGTCAGCAGTAGAGGAGATTGATAAAGTGAGCCTCAGAACAGTGATACCGAGACACACTGATCTATCTGTCCCTGGCGTTGCTGAGAATGTGTCTGGCCATGTTGTTGCTTCAAGCTCCATTCAGTTGGACCGTGCCGTACTATCTGTCTCTCGTGGCAACGTTTGTACAGAAAAACACCTTTGATCACTAGTCCATCAGGCAGTATTCCACACATAACATCCTTGAGGCCCTGCGGGAAAAGGAGATGGTGGACCCTGTCGGTTGGTTCTCTGTGCAGACTGTCAAATGCATTTCCAGATGGTGTCATTGCCAGAACTTCCAAACAAGCACATAGATATAGCAATCCTGGTGGTGAGAAGGGCCCTCCCTGTCAGTTCTGCATGGCCAGAGCCTGCCTGCCTGCCTCCGCACACTGCCCTTGAGGTGACTGCGGTGGGGAAGAGACCATCACCCACCTCTTTCTGGAATGTGCCTTTACAAAGCAGCTCTGGAAAGAGATGCAGTGGTTTTCCACAAAGTTGATCCTGAGCAGCTCTGTAATACAGGACTCAGTGCTCTATGGCTGTTCCCCAGGACACATACTGAGATAAACATCAGCTGCTGCTGGAGGACCATCAACTTGCTGAAAGATGCTCTTTGGTCTGCACAAAACCTACTGGTCTTCCAGTGCAAAGAGCTGTCAATAACCGAGTGTTGCAGACTGGCACAGTCCGAGGTCCGGGCCTATGTATTGAGGGATGTATTGGGGCAGCTGCCACAAAGGCCCAATGGGAAAATGCCACTATCTAAGGCCTTCTCACTATGGTAAGCCGAGAGGCTGGAACCCGTGGAAAACCCCTTGGGCTATATGCACCAGAGAATGATATCAAATGCAAATGTACCTGTAATGGCAAGTGTTGTGAATCACCTCATATACTGTATTGAAAGAAATTGGTCTGTATTGCATTTTATGCAATGTCAACTTTGACCTATATGTGTTGTACTTACAAATTTTGTGAACAGCATATTTTTGTGGTAAAAGAACCCGAAAGACACAAACCAAGGGTGATTGACAAAGGTGAGACTGAATACAGTGATACAGAGAGACACAAACAGAGAGTGATTGATAAAGGTGAGACTGAATACAGTGATACAGAGAGACACAAACCGAGGGTGATTGATAAAGGTGAGACTTGAATACAGTGATACAGAGAGACACAAACAGAGAGTGATTGATAAAGGTGAGACTTGAATACAGTGATACAGAGAGACACAAACAGAGAGTGATTGATAAAGGTGAGACTTGAATACAGTGATAGAGAGACACAAACAGAGAGTGATTGATAAAGGTGAGAGTGAATACAGTGATAGAGAGACACAAACAGAGAGTGATTGATAAAGGTGAGACTGAATACAGTGATACAGAGAGACACAAACAGAGAGTGATTGATAAAGGTGAGACTGAATACAGTGATACAGAGAGACACAAACAGAGAGTGATTGATAAAGGTGAGACTGAATACAGTGATACAGAGAGACACAAATAGAGAGTGATTGATAAAGGTGAGAGTGAATACAGTGATACAGAGACACAAACAGAGAGTGATTGATAAAGGTGAGACTTGAATACAGTGATACAGAGAGACACAAACAGAGAGTGATTGATAAAGGTGAGACTTGAACACAGTGATACAGAGAGACACAAACAGAGGGTGATTGATAAAGCTGCGACTTGAACACAGTGATACAGAGAGACACAAACAGAGGGTGATTGATAAAGGTGAGAGTGAATGCAGTGATACAGAGAGACACAAACAGAGGGTGATTGATAAAGGTGAGACTGAATACAGTGATACAGAGAGTCACAAACAGAGAGTGATTGATAAAGGTGAGACTGAATACAGTGATACAGAGAGACACAAACAGAGAGTGATTGATAAAGGTGAGACTGAATACAGTGATACAGAGAGACACAAACAGAGACTGATTGATAAAGGTGAGAGTGAATGCAGTGATACAGAGAGACACAAATAGAGGGTGATTGATAAAGGTGAGACTGAATACAGTGATACAGAGAGACACAAACAGAGAGTGATTGATAAAGGTGAGACTGAATACAGTGATACAGAGAGACACAAACAGAGGAGATTGATAAAGGTGAGAATGAATACAGTGATACAGAGTGACACAAACAGAGGGTGATTGATAAAGGTGAGACTGAATACAGTGATACAGAGAGACACAAACAGAGAGTGATTGATAAAGGTGAGAATGAATACAGTGATACAGAGAGACACAAACAGAGAGTGATTGATAAAGGTGAGAGTGAATACAGTGATACAGTGTGAGACACAAACAGAGAGTGATTGATAAAGGTGAGACTGAATACAGTGATACAGAGTGAGACGCACAAACAGAGGGTGATTGATAAAGGTAAGACTGAATACAGTGATACAGTGTGAGACACAAACAGAGGAGATTGATAAAGGTGAGAATGAATACAGTGATACAGAGTGAGACGCACAAACAGAGGGTGATTGATAAAGGTAAGACTGAATACAGTGATACAGTGTGAGACACAAACAGAGGAGATTGATAAAGGTGAGAATGAATACAGTGATACAGAGAGACACAAACAGAGAGTGATTGATAAAGGTGAGAATGAATACAGTGATACAGAGTGAGACGCACAAACAGAGGAGATTGATAAAGGTGAGACTGAATACAGTGATACAGAGAGACACAAACAGAGGAGATTGATAAAGGTGAGAATGAATACAGCGATACAGAGTGAGACGCACAAACAGAGGGTGATTGATAAAGGTAAGACTGAATACAGTGATACAGAGTGAGACGCACAAACAGAGGGTGATTGATAAAGGTGAGACAGAATACAGTGATACAGAGTGAGACACAAATAGAGGAGGTTGATAAATGTGTATATATTGTAAAGTGCAGGGACATGGAATGGGATGGGTTTATTCCATGTGACCTTGTACAGGGTAGGAAAGGAATCTGTGCTGTTTTGTGTAGAACAAATTGAGAATGAACAGGATCAGTAAAAGGAAATGATTCCACATGAGCCCAGAGTGGGACAGGCAGACACAGCCCGAATCTCACTGTATAAAGTAGTGGTCCTCAGACTGGGGCTCACTGGACCGCAGGATGTCTCTATTGCCTTTCCAGAGGGTTTGCTGCATAATCTCTGGCGTGGGACTGAGAGAGAAAAAACAGAAGGGGGAGAAAGGGAATGAACAATAAAAAGGCAAGCCGCCAGCTTTTTATGAATTAACAGTGGTTTGTGTTAGAACCTGACATTTACTTTCAATGGGAGTGAAGGTGGGAGGCCAGCTTCTGCTGTGATTCTCGGGTGCATTTAATTTTGACTCATGCAGTTAGCAAGTGCCATTATAATGCTAAAATAAAAGCAAAATACTGCAGATGCTGAAAATCTGAAATGAAAACAAAAATTGCTGGAAATTCTCAGCAGGTCTGGCAGCATCTGTGGAGAGAGAAGCAGAGTTAACGTTTCAGGTCAGTGACCTTTCATCAGAACACATAATGCTACCTGCCTGCTGAGCATTTCCACCATTTTATCTTGATATTAATCTCTTGTTGGTTTAATTCTTATAATCATGGAAATTCTGTCAGTTGGCCGAACTAAAATCTTCCACCATATATATAAATCCCTTGCATTGTTAAATAACACTGAAACTAGGCTGGGTTTGAACTGTTCTGTAAAATAATCCCAAGAATGTCACTTTCCAGTGAGTACTAGGTAATGGAATTAGAGGGAAAGGAACTCGTCTGTTTAAAGGATGTTTTAAAAAAAAAAGTAACCTGCTTTGAGTCTGTTAAACGTCTGAAATGGTGTGACTGCTGTTAATACTGATTTAGCCAACAGCTGTTTGTATTGGATATGAACTGATTGCGTGTGTAGACCATTAAGAAACAATATTTAATGACATTAAAAGCAGTTCAGTTGGCATCATTAGAATGTTAGCAGATCCGCACAGAATCACAGAATCGTTACAGCACAGAAGGAGGCCATTCGGCCCATCATGTCTGCACCAGCTCTCGGAGTGAGTAATTGGCTTAGTGCAGTTCCCACCCCCACCCCCGCCTTCTCTCCATAACCCTGTGCATTCTTCATTTTCAGGTAACTGACTAATTCCCTATTGAATGGCTTGTTTGAACCTGCCTCCACCACGCTATCAGGCAGTGCATTCCAGATCCCAACCACTCGCTGTGTGAAAAGGTTTTTCCTCATGTCACCATTGCTTCCTATGTCAATTATCTTAAATCTGTGCCCTCCCGTTCTCGATCCTTTCATGAATTTCTCCTTCTCTATTCTGTCCAGATCCCTCATGATTTTGAATACCTCTATCAAAACTCCTCTCAGCTTTCTCTTCTCCAAAGAAAACAGTCCAAATTTCTCCAGTCTATCCTCGTAAATGAAGTTTCTTATCCTTGGAACCATTCTTGTGAATCTTTTCTGGATTCTTTCCAATCCCTTCAAGTCTTTCCTTAAATGTGGCACCCAGAACTGGATGCAATACTCCAGCTGAGGCCAAACTAGTGTCTTATAGAAGTTCAACATAACCTCCTTGCTCTTGTACTCTATGCACCTATTAATAAAACCTAGGATACTGCATACATTATTGACCGCACTCTCAACCTATCCTGCCATCTTCAATGACTTATGCACATATACTCACAGGTCCCTCTGTTCCTGCACCACCCTTTAGAATTGTACCCTTTATTTTATATTGTCTCCATGTTCTTCCTACCAAAATGAATCATTTCATATTTCTCTGCATTGAACTTCTTCTGCCACTTGTCCACCCATTCCACCAGCTTGTCTATGTGCTTTTGAAGTTCTACACTATCCCCCTCATAGTTCACAATGTTTCCAAGTTTCGTATCATCCGCAAATTTTGAAATTGTGCCCTGTACACCAAGGTCAAAGTCATTAATATAGATTAGGAAGAGCAAAGGCCCTAACACTGACCCCTGGGGAACTCCACTACAAACCTTCCTCCAGCCCGTAAAACATCCATTAGTCACTACTCTCTGTTTCCTGTCACTCAGCCAATTTCGTATCCATGTTGCTACTGTCCCTTTTATTCCATGAGCTATGACTGAGCTCACAAGTCGGTTGTGTGTCACTGTATCAAATGTCTTTTGGATGTCCATGTACACCACATCAACAGCATTGCACTCATCAACCATCTCAGTTGCCCCTTCCAAAACTCCAGCAAGTTAGTTAAACATGATTTTCCCGAGACAGATCCATGCTGGCTTTTCTTAATTAACCCGCATCTGTCCATGTGACTATTAATTTTGTCCTGAATTATTGTTTCTATAAGTTTCCCCACCACCAATGTTAAACTGATTGGCCTGTAGTTGCTGGGCTTATCTTTACATCCTTTAACTTTGTTTTATCTAGTTATCTCATTACTGTCTATGTGTTAATTGCATATGAATTGTGTTTAATTATATGCAGGTGGAGGGCATTAATTAGGATTTCACTTGAGCACATGTAAAGAGACACTTACTGAAACTGTGGTTGAGTTAGGAGCTGTGTCCATGTAATGTTTGACTCTGTAAATAAATGTGAGATTGACTAAAGATTGGCTCCAGTGCTTTCCTTCACCAACTGGCTTCCTGGAATATAATATGGTAGCAGAGGATAGTTGCCTAAAGGTGAAGGTAGAAAAGCAAGAAAAAAAATGAGACAGAAGACTACAATCCTAATAGCCATTGTGAGAAATGACAGAAAGTGAGTGTAAATTATCTGGGTTTGATTACCCTCCAATGTTCTCAGAGTGAGCCATGTAACCAGTGGAAGCACGAAGTGGATTGGTGGACATGGGTTATGCCCCTACCAAACAGGAAACAAGGTATGGCCTTGACATTGTCAATTCTTACAAGAAGTAAAATCAGAAGAAAAGTATTTTGTGAGCGAAGTGCTCATCAGTTGAATACTGATGAAGGTTTGGATCTTCCATGAGAGTTCTTGGATGAAATCTACAAGAAATATCATCTATTAAATGCCTATGAGGCATGGTCAGAATTTGATAGATTTCAGAAGACAGATAGTTAGTCAATGGAAGAATATACCATGGATTCTAACAGACTGCATAAAGATTGAGGAAATTCAATTTAGAGATCCCTGGTTCAGTGCTAGCATTTAAATTGCTGGATTATACTAAGGTTGCATATGGATAGGCTCCTGGTTCGAAATGGTTTTTGGTTCTCAGAGAGAATCCTGTTGGATTAGATGTCTGCTGCCTTGAAAAAAATCCAGAGGAAACAGTCATTTGCTGCAGTCTTTGTCGAACAGATGGAATATTTTGCAGTGACACAAAGAATAGAAAACTCAATGATTGCCAGATTTGAAATGGTCCAGATATTGGATGCAGGCAGACAAAGGAAGAATGACAGACAGGTGGAATGAGTATGAAAGCTATTTACATTCAATTAATGAATAAAAAATCTGGAATTGAGAGCTAGTCTCAGTAATGGTGCTATGAAACTATCATTGATTATTGCAAAAAACCCATCTGGTTCACATATGTCCTCTACAGAATGAAATCTGTCATCCTTACCTGGTCTGGCCTACATGTGACCCACATGAGATTTGGCTACTACAGCAGAAGACAGAATTGGAATAGCAATAATAGGTGAATCCCAGGAATGCCAAGGAACAGTTAATAAGTGTTTCAGGTGTGACTCAAAGTGTTGTTATGTGATGAACTGCCCACAGCAAAGAGGCAGGGTCCTCGAAAGGGCATTTTTTTTTTTTATTCATTCATGGGATGTGGGCATCACTGGCAAGGCCAGCATTTGTTGCCAGTCCCTAATTGCCCTTGAACTGAATGGCTTTCGAGGCCATTTCAGAGGGCATTTTAAGAGTCAATCACATTCCTGTGCGTCACATGTAGGCTCTGCCTCTCAAGGATTGGCCTTCACAGCCATCAGCAAAGGTGCACCAAAAGAAGACACTCCACCTAAATAGATTGTTTGCTCCGTGTCCATCATGTTTGATCGATGGAGTTTCCGGCTGGAGTAAGCCACTTTATCAGTCCTGATACAATCTCCAGTGACATACCTCTGCTGCTGAATAAAGCACAAATGAAACTTGACACGGAACATAACAAGGCAGTGGATCTGGAGTTTATCCAATCAGGACATTATTGTATCCCCCTAACACAACCTAATGTTTCACATCAGAGTGTAAGACAAGAATTAATGGCATCAGGTGATAAGAATCAGAGAGGAAAACAAACAAATTGTCTTAAAGTTGCATAGACAATTTACACACTCCACTTGTCAATGGTTAAAAATCCTGTTAAAAGATGCTGGTGTGGTTGATGAAGGTTCTATGAGGTTAATAGAAGAGATTAGTGAGAATTGTGAAATCTGTAAAAAGTATCGAAGGACACTGCCGCGGCCTATTGCCAGCCTTCCATTGACAAGTGACTTTAACAAGGGAGTTGTCCTGGATCTAAAGGTGTGGGACAAAGACAGAAATATTTTTATTCTACATTTTATTGACCAGACAATTTGATTCCGTCTTTTAATAATAATTCATAGCAAGGACAAAAGGGTGATTATAGATACAATCATGGAGAAATGGATAGGGACTGGACTTGGGGCACTGACTGATAATGGAGGGGAATTTGCCAATGATGAGTTCAGACACATGTGTGAAAAGATAAACATTATGGTCATGAATTCGACTGCTGAAAGTCCTAGTCTAGAACTAGGGGTCACTGTTTTAAAATAAGGGGTCACCCATTTAAGACAAAGATGAGAATTTTTTTTTCTCTCAGAGGGTTGTGAGTCTTTGGAATTCTCCTCCTCAAAAAGCGATGGAAGCAGAGTCTTTTAATATTTTTAAGGCAGAGGTAGATAGATTCTTGATAAGCAAGGGGGGAAAGGTTATTGGGGGAAGGTGGGAATGTGGAGTTGAGCTTACAATCAGATCAGCCATGATCTTATTGAATGGCGGAATAGGCTCAAGGAGCCAGGTGGCCTACTCCTGCTCCTAATTTGTATGTTCGTATATCCTTTCAGCAATGGACTCTGTGAAAGGAATCACACGGCAATCAATGAAATGCTGCTTAAAATCCAGATGATCAAGCAAACTGCAAGTTGGCAACTGCTCTGGCATGGGCAGTTCATGCAAAGAATCCGTGTCAGATGGTTGGGGGATATAGTCCCTCTCAATTGGTCTATGGGCGAAATCTAAAATTGCTTTCTGTGCTGTGCGATAGTCCTCCAGCACGAGAAGGTACTACAGTTAGTTCCATTTTTGCTGCACACTTGACTTCTTTACATGCAGGGAGACGGGCTTTCATCAAGACTGAGTTCTCTGAGAAAATTTGAAGAGCTGTGAGGCATCAAGTAAGGCCATTTTAAACAGAATTTAATTCAGGAGGTTTGGTGTATTATGAAAGAGAGGGTCATAGGAAATGGAAATGCCCTGGTAATGTAATAGATCATGATGGGAAGACACTACTTATCAAACATTTCAATCAAACTGTTAAGCTTCATTCTTCATGATTAGTCAGAGTTGATTACAAAATCTCAGAATCTGAGCAGCTGATAGAAGGAAACAAGGCACCTTGTACCTCAAATGCTCATGTGTTTTGTGAGAAGGTCCTGAGGAACAAAATACAGTGATCAAGGGCGGATACTGGTAACATGAGTGATCATGAAACACAGGACAGAGCTATTACATCCAAAGACCAATTGTCCACAGTGGGTCCATGAGTGATGTATATTCCAGAGGTTCTGAAGAAAGGTCACTGACCTGAAACGTTAACTCTACTTCTCTCTCCACAGATGCTGCCAGACCTGCTGAGTATTTCCAGTGTTTCTCATGTTTATATTCCAGAGGGGTCTGGAAAATGAAGGGATGTGACAATTGGGGGGCATGCAGGAAAAGCTACGGCCAAGTTTAAATATTGGTTGAATGTTCAGGATGGTGGTCAAGAAGTGAGGTCCATGGACTGGCAGAATTGGGTGAATGAATGGAGAGTAAGAAAGCGCAGTGCAAGTTCTAAATGGGTTCAAAGGTGACTCTAGTCAGAAAACAGTCATATACCAGAGAAGGAGCATGCTATAGTGTGAGATAGAGATCTCACAGCAATAGTCCCAAAAAACATCAACGTGCAAGTACAAGCTATATCTTGAATAGATTACACAATGAAATGAGGGCTACAGAACAGTCTTGAGCAGAACCAGAAGCAGAAAAAGGAATGAAACCAGACGGACCACCCGGCATCGACCTAGGCACCAGAAATGACAACAGCAAACCCAACCCTGTCGACCCTGCAAAGTCCTCCTTACTAACATCTGGGGGCATGTGCCAAAGTTGGGAGAGCTGTCCCACAAACTAGTCAAGCAACTGCCTGGCATAGTCATACTCACGGAATCATACCTTACAGATAATGTCCCAGACACTGCAATCACTATCCCTGGGTATGTCCTGTCCCACTTCAGGACAGACCCATCAGAGGTGGTGGCACAGTGGTATACAGTTGGGAGGGAGTTGCCCTGGGAGTCCTCAACATTGAATCCGGACCCCATGAAGTCTCATGGCATCAGGTCAAACATGGGCAAGGTAACCTCCTACTGATTACCACCTACCGCCCTCCCTCAGCTGATGACTCAGTACTACACCATGTTGAACACCACTTGGAGGAATCACTGAGGGTGGCAAGGGCACAGAATGTACTCTGGGTGGGGGACTTCAATGTTCATCACCAAGCGTGGCTCGGTAGCACCACTACTGACCGAGCTGGCCGAGTCCTAAAGGACATAGCTGCTAGACTGGGTCTGTGGCAGGTGGTGGGGGAACCAACACAAGGGAAAAACCTACTTGACCTCGTCCTCACCAATCTGCCTGCTGCAAATGCTTCTGTCCATGACTGTATTGGTAGGAGTGACCACCTCACAGTCCTTGTGGAGGTGAGGTCCCGCCTTCACATTGAGGATACTGTCCATCGTGTTGTGTGGCACTATCACCGTGCTAAATGGGATAGATTTTGAACAGATCTAGCAATGCAAAACTGGGCATCCATGAGGCGCTGTGGGCCATCAGCAGCAGCAGAATTGTACTCAACCACAATCTGTAACCTCATGGCCCGGCATATCCCCCACTCTACCATGACCATCAAGCCAGAAGACCAACCCTGGTTCAATGAAGAGTGCAGGAGGGCATGCCAGGAGCAGCACCAGGCATACCTCAAAATGAGGTGTCAACCTGGTGAAGCTACAACACAGGACTCTCTGCGTGCCAAACTGTGTAAGCAGCATGCGATAGACAGAGCTAAGTGATCCCATAACCAACGTATCAGATCTAAGCTCTGCAGTCCTGCTACATCCAGCTGTGAATGGTGGTGGACAATTAAACAACTAACTGGAGGAGGTGGCTCTTAAATATCCCCATCCTCAATGTTGGGGGAGCCCAGCACATCAGTGCGAAAGATAAGGCTGAAGCATTTGCAACAATCTTCAGCCAGAAGTGCCGATGATCCATCTCGGCCTCTTCCTGAAGTCCCCAGCATCACAGATGCCTGATTTCAGCCAATTCGATTCACTCCGCGTGATATCAAGAAAAGACTGAAGACACTGGATACTGCAAAAGCTACGGCCCTGATAAAATTCCGGCAATAGTACTGAAGATCTGTGCTCCAGAACTTGCCGCGCGCCCTAGCCAAGCTGTTCCAGTACAGCTACAACACTGGCATCTACCCTGCAATGTGGAAAATTGCCCAGGTATGTCCTGTACACAAAAAACAGGACAAATCCAACCCGGCCAATTACTGCCCCATCAGCCTACTCTCTATCATCAGTAATGTGATGGAAGGGGTCATCAACAGTGCCATCAAGCGGCACTTGCTAAGCAATAACCTGTCCAGTGACGCTCAATTTGGGTTGCGCCAGGGCTACTCAGCTCCTGACCTCATTAGAGCCTTGGTTCAAACATGGACAAAAGAGCTGAACTCAAAAGGTGAGGTGAGAGTGACTGCCCTTGACATCAAGGCAGCATTTGACCGAGTATGGCATCAAGGAGCCCGAGCAAAACTGAGGTCAATGGGAATCAGGGGGAAAACCCTCCGCTGGTTGGAGTCATACCTAGGGCAAAGGAAGATGGTTGTGGTTGTTGGAGGTCAATCATCTGAGCTCCAGGACATCACTGCTGGAGTTCCTCAGGGTAGTCTCCTAGGCCCAACCATCTTTAGCTGCTTCATCAATGATCTTCCTTCAATCATAAGGTCAGAAGTGGGGATGTTCGCTGATGATTACACAATGTTCAGCACCATTTGTGACTCCTCAGATACTGAAGCAGTCTGTGTAGAAATGCAGCAAGACCTGGACAATATCCAGGCTTGGGCTGATAAGTGGCAAGTAACATTCGCGAGTAACTCTCCTCCTGACTCCCCAAAGCCTGTCCACCATCTACAAGGCACAAGTCAGGAGTATGATGGAATACTCTCCACTTGTCTGGATGGGTGCAGCTCCAACAACACTGAAGAAGCTCGACACCATCCAGGACAAAGCAGCCCGCTTGATTGGCACCCCATCTACAAACATTCACTCCCTCCACCACCGACGCACAGTGGCAGCAGTGTGTACATTCTAGAAGATGCACTGCAGCAATGCACCAAGGCTCCTTGGACAGCACCTTCCAAACCCGCGACCTCTACCACCTAGAAGGACAAGGGCAGCACATACATAGGAACATCACCACCTGCAAGTTCGCGTCCAAGTCACACACCATCCTGACTTGGAACTATATCGCCGTTCCTTCACTATCGCTGGGCCAAAATCCTGGAACTCGCTTCCTTTCAGTGGGTGTACCTACCCCACATGGACTGCAGCGGTTGAAGAAGGCAGCTCATCACCACCTTCTCAAGGGCAATTAGGGATGGGCAATAAATGCTGGCCTGGCCAGCGTCGCCCACATCCCATGAATGAATAAAAAAAAAGAAACCCTCATGACCATCAAGTGTTAGTGGCTGCCAACTTTTCAGCGTGAAATGTTTCTGAAACTGACTAGAGGCAGCAGATACAGAAGGAAAACTATGGAAACTAAACAAATGCATCAATGGCCTGAATGATGCTTCCAGGGTGTGGTATCTTTCAGTGAGATCTGTTTTGCTGAAAATAGCTTCTGTTCAACTAAAAGTAGATCCGCAATGTTTTATTTGTATCCTAAAGGAACACTTTCAGGAATCTTCATGATACGTGTTAGTGATTTCTTATGGGGTGGTATTGGAGAATTTGAGAAATGTGTTCTTTCTCAGATTAGATTAGAATTTAAAATTGGGAGTCAGACCAGTGGGACTTTTAAATATATTGGTTTAGATATGAAGCAAAGTAGATCTGAAGTAACTTTAATCACAATCCTAATAGAGAGGTGTTACTCCCATCCTGGTTAATTGGTCATCAGAGAAAGATGATGTTATATCTGAAGAAGAGACAGAACAATTTCAAAGCTGATTTTTTTCCCAAAGATATGCTTTATTTATAAAATTTTTAAAAGTATACTGCAAAATTCAAATTGTATATTTCATCAAGTGCAATAAAGTTCAGTTTCTTTCAATGCGGTCCAGGAGGTGCCTCACAACTCTTGCCATACAGCCCGAGGGGTTTTACATGGGTTCCACCCTTGTTACACTTTGACAGTAGGACCTTACATAGTGGTCTTTCCCCATTGAGCCTTTGCTGCCCCAAGCTTTAATGCATCCCTCAACATGTAGTTCTATACCTTGGAATGTGCCAGTCTGCAACACTTGGTTGTGGACAACTCTTTGCACTGGAAGACCAGCATGTTTTGGGCAGATCAAAGTGAGTCTTTCATCTGGTTGATGATTATCTCAGTGTGCGTCCCTGGTAACAGCCTATAGAGCACAGAGTCCTGCATTATGGAGCTGCTCGGGATGAACCTCGACAAAATCCACTGCATCTCTTTGCAGACCTGCCTTGCAAATGCACATTCCAGAAGGAGGTGGGTGACAGTCTCTCCCCCACCACAGCCACCTCGAGGGCAGTGTGCAGAGGCGGTGAGACTCTGGCTATGCAGGAAGGATCTGATGGGGAGGGCCCTTGTCACCGCCAGCCAAGCTATGTCTTGGTGCTTGTTTGAATGTTCTGGCAATGAGGCATTCTGCCAAATGACTCTGACAGTCTGCTCGGGGAACCATCCGACAGGATCCACCATCTCCTTTTCCCGCAGGGCCTTGAGGACGTTCTGTGCGGACCAATGCCTGATGGACTTCTGGTCAAAGATGTTTTTCAGTACAAACATTTCCACAAGGGAGAGGTGGTACTGGACAGTCCAACTGAATGGAGCGTTCCACGGTAACGTAGCCAGACCCATCCTTCACAATACTGAGGACAGACAGATCAACAGCACATAGTGACAGCTTGTGTCTGCATACCCGAGGTCTACGCACAGCTTGATGCAGCCACAGACAAAGGTGGCCATCAGGATGAGGGTGATGGGGTGATGTTGGGTACGTTTCCCCTCCCCCCCTTTATCTAGAGGTTTGAACATCATGTCCCTGCGGACGTGGTCCATTTTCAATCTCCAGGTAAAGTAGAAGAAAGCTCTGGTGACCGCCATGACGCAGAAGTGGATATGGGCCGTCCTGTGCCATGTACAGCAACACTGAGAGCGCCTCACACCTGATGACCAGGTTCTTAGCCACAATATAGAGGGAGTGCCACTCCCACATGACCAGTTTCTGTTTCCCCATGGCTACTCACTCCTTCCGGTTTTTGTCCCCAGCCCCAGTCCCTCCGAGCCATATCCCCAGCACCTTCAGACAGTCTGACCTGACAGTGAAGGAGACAAAGGATCGATTGGCACAATTCCCAAAGAACTTGGCCTCTTTCTTGCCACAATTTACTTTGGCTCTAGAGGCCAGTTCAAAGTGGTCACAGATGCTCATCAGTGTGCGAACTGACAGCGGATCTGAGCAGAAGACGGCAACATCATCCATGCAAAGCTTGATCGGTCACTTGAACTGGTTGTGCACTCAGACTAGACCAGATTCTAGTTTTGATATGTTGGTGTTAAGTTCTATGATGAAACACCATAAAGTCAAAAAGGTTTGAAGGGCAAATAAAATGTTGAAAAAATAAATCTGGAGAAATGTGTACTTAAGTTCCCAACTTAGGTGACCCAAAGAACATGCAATAGTTATTTTTAGTGAGGCTTCACCTGCTAATCTTCCTGATAGGTATTAGAGTGCAGCTGGTTTCATGTTATTTCTAATGGGTGAAAATGGGAAATGTTGTCCTTTAGTTAGGGAGGCTAAGAAAATAAAGCAGGCCTATTAAAAGTACTTTAGTGCAGAAACACTGGCTTTTGTGAGGCAGTGGGATTCTATTTGACAAACATTTTAAGTAGGATTCTATACAATGGACATACTGGGAGATAGTCTACCCATTGAATGCCATGTAGATAATCGTTCCTTTTGGGATAATGTACACTCTATGAAACATGTGAGTGAGAAAAGGATATGGATTGACTTTACTGGCTTAAAACAAATGTTGGAGAGAAATGAAATCTCTAAAATTAAATGGGTAGCTGCAAGTCACCAACAATCTGAATTGTTTTACAAAAAGAAATGCTTGTACAAAGAACTTGTTAGGGGTCTTTGGGCCGAAGGGCCTGTTTCGGTGCTGTATCTCTCTCTCTCTCTCTTTGACTCTCCATGTCCTCGAGGAGGAGCATCTGGCAATATAACGCTCTGTACTGAATATGGAAATTGTTTCTGATTTTCTTTTGAAATGTTATTTGTGCATATTAACTCTTAAGATTTATTTAAAAAGAAAGAAGGGAATCTGTTAATTGTATATCAATTGTGTTTATTTATATGCAGGTGAAGGGCATTAATTGGAGTTTTATTTTAGCACATATAAAGTGACACTTACTGAAACTGTGTGGTCAAGTTAGGAGGTATATGCTTGTAATGTTTCACACTGTAAAGACTGAGTAAAGTTTGGGTCCCATATCATCCTTCATCAGTTGGTTTTCTGCAATAGAACAAGAGAGACAGACACTGCATTAAGATTGTACAGTAAGCACCAGTTATAAAGTTCCAGTTGAAGGCCATTGAAGGATCTGTTTTTTTTTAAATTCATTCATGAGGTGTGACAGTCACTGGCAAGGCCACAGCATTTATTTCCCATCCCTTATTGCCCATGAGAAGGTAGTAATGAGCTGCCTTCTTGAACCGCTGCTGCCCGTGTGGTGTAGGTACACCCACAGTGCTGTTAGGGAGGGAAACCAGGATTTTGTCCCAGCGACAGTGAAAGAACAGTGATATACTTTCAAGTCGCATGATGTGTGACTTGGAGGGGAATTTACAGGTGATGGTGTTCCCATATGTCTGCTGTCCTTGTCCTTGTAGGTGGTAAAGGTTGAGGATTTGGAGAATGCTGTTGAAGGAGGCTTGGTAAGTTGTTGCAATGGATCTTGTAGATGGTACACACTGCTACACTGTGCACTGGTGGTGGATGGGTGCAGATCAAGAGGTTGATTTTTCCTGGATGGTGTCGAGCTTCTTGAATGTTGTTGGAGCTGCACTCATCCAGGCAAGTGGAGAGTATTTCATCACACACCTGACTTAAGCTTTCCAAATATTGAGCAGAATTTGGGGAATTACTCACATCAGAATTCCCAGATGCTGACCTGCTCTTGTCGGTACAGTATATAGCTGCTTAAGCTAATTTTCTGGTCAATGGTAAACCCCACTGCCTTCCTCCAAATGTTGAACGTGGTATTTCAGTGACGGTAATGTTGTTGAATGTCAAAGGGAGATGGTTAGATTCTCTCTTGTTGGAGATGGTCATTGCCTGGCATTGTGTGGCATGAATATTACTTACCACTTATCAGCATAAGCCTGAAGGTTAAATGTTGTCCAGATCTTGCTACAGGTGGGCATGGACTGCTTCAGTATCTGAGGAGTGGCACACGGTACTGAACACTGTGCCATCCTCAGTGAATATGCAATATCCTTGGGAGAGATGATTGGCCTCCTAACCACAACCATCTTCCCTTTGTGCTGGGTATGATTCCAACCAGTGGAGAGTTTTCCCCCGATTCCCATTGACTTCCAATTTTGTGAGTGCTCCTTGATGTCATACTCAGTCAAAGGCTGCCTTGATGTCAAGGGCAGTCACTCTCACCTCACTTCTTGAATTCATCTCTTTTGTCCAAGTTTGATCCAAGCTGTAGTGAGGTCTGGAGCCGAGTGCCCTGGTGGAACCCAAACTGAGCATTGGTTAGCAGGTTGCTGCTGAGTAAGTGCCGCTTGACAGCGCTGTCGACAACACCTTCTCTCACTTTGCTGATGATTAGAGTAGACTGATGGGGCGGTAATTGTCTGGATTGAATTGGGCTGCTATATGTGGACAGGACACACCTGGGCAATGTTCCACATTGTCGAGTAGATGCCAGTGTTGTAGCTGTACTGGAACTGCTTGGCGAGGGGTGCAGCTAGTTCTGGAGCACGAATTTTCAGTACTACAACTTGGATGTTTTCAGGGCCCATAGCCTTTGCTGTATCCACAGTGCGCTGCTATTTCTCAGAGTCATAGAGTTATACAGCACAGAAACAGGCCCTTTGGCCCACTGTGGTCTGCGCCGGCCATCAAGCCTATCTATTCTAATCCCATTTTCCAGCACTTGGCCCGTAGCCTTGTATGCTATGGCATTTCAAGTGCACATCTAAATACTTCTTAAATGTTGTGAGGGTTCCTGCCTCTACCACCCCTTCAGGCAGTGTGTTCCAGATTCCAACCACCTGCTGGGTGAAATTTTTTTTCCTCAAATCCCCTCTAAACCTCCTCCCCTTAAATCTATGCCCCCTGGTTATTGACCCCTCTGCTAAGGGAAAAAGTTTCTTCCTATCTACCCAATCTATGCCCCTCATAATTTTGTATTCCTCTGTCAGATCTCCCGTCAGCCTTCTCTGCTCTAAGGAAAACAATCCTAGCCTATCCAGTCTCTCTTCATAGCTGAAATGCTCCAGCCCAGGCAATTTCCTCTGCACCCTCTGCAGTGCAATCACATCCTTCCTATAATGTGGCGACCAGAACTGTACACAATACTCCAGCTGTGGCCTAACTAGCATTTGAAACAGCTCCATCATAACCTCCCTGCTCTTATATTCTATGCCTTGGCTAATAAATGCAAGTATCTCATATACCTTCCTCGCCACCTTATCTACCTATCTTGATATCATGTGGAGTGAAACTGGCTGCAGACTGGCATCTATGATGCTGGGGTCCTCAGTAGGAGGCCAAGATGGATCATGCACTCCACACATATGGCTGGAGATGGTTGAAAATATTTCAAACTTGTCTTTTGCACTGACATCCTGGGCTCCCCCATCATTGAGGATGGGGTTGTTTGTGAAGCCTCCTCCTCCTGTTAGTTGTTTAATTGTTCTCCACCATTCCTGACTGGATGTGACAGGACTGCAGAGCCTGGATCTGATTCGTTGGTTGTGGGATCGATTAGCTCTCTCTATCCCATGCTGTTTCTTCTGCTTATCATACATGTAGTCCTGTGTTGTAGCTTCACCAGGTTGGCACCTCATTTTTAGGTATGCCTGGTGCTGCTCCTGGCATGCTCTCCTGCACTCCTCATAGGACCAGGATAGGTCCTCTGGCTTGATGCTAATGGTAGAGTGGAGGATATGAAAGGCCATGAGGTTACAGATTGTGGTTGAATATAATTCTGCTGCTGCTGATGGCCCACAGTGTCTCATGGATTCCCAGCTTTGAGCTGCCACACCTGTTTTGAATCTATCCCATTTATCATGGTGATAGTGCCATGCAACATGATGGAGGGTCTCCTCAGTGTGAAGATGGGACTTCATCTGCTCAAGAACTATGTGTAGCCACTCCTACCAAGACTGACATGGGCAGTTGGTGAGGTAAAGTATGTTTTTCCCTCTTGTTGGTTCTCTCATCACCTGCTGCAGGCCCAGTCTGGCAGATATGCCCTTCAGGACTTGGGCAGCTTGGTCAGTAATGGTGCTGCCAAACTGCTGTTGGTGATGGACATTGAAGTCCCCTACCCTGAGTACATTCTGTACCCTTGCTGCCCTCAGTGCTTCTTCCAAGTGATGTTTATCATGGATGAGTGATTCAACAGCTGAGGGGGAGCTGTCGGTGGTATTCAGCAGGAGGTTTCCTTGTTTATTTTTGACCTGATGACATGAGACATCATGGGGTCTGGAGTCGATGTTGAGGACTTCCAGGACAACTACCTCCCAACTGTATACCACTGTGCTGCCACCAATGGTGGTTCTGTCCTGTCGGTGGGACAGGACATACCCAGGGATGGTGATGGAGGAGTCTAGGACATTGGCTGTAAGGTATGATTCTGTGAGTATGACTATGTCAGGCTCTTGTTTGACTGGTCTGTGGCGCAGCTCTCCCAATTTCGGCACAAGTCCCCAGATGTTAGCGACGAGAGCTTTGCAGGGTTGACTGGGCAGGGTGGAGCCTTTGTTTTTTTCGCTGTCTAGGTCAATGCCGGGTGGTCTGTCTATTTTTATTCTTTGACTTTTCTGTCATGGTTTGATACAATTGAGTGGCTTGCTAGGCCATTTCAGAGGGCAGTTAAGAGTCAACCAAATTACAGTCAGTCTGAAGTCACATGTAGGTCAGACCAGGTAAGGACAGCAGTGAACCAGATGGGTTTTTATGACAATCTGGTAACTTGATGATTCCAATTTCTGAGACATACTTTTTATTTTATTTTATTTATGAAATTATTGAATTTAAACTGCACCCGCTTTAATTGAGGGATTTGAACTCATGCCTATGGAGTATTAGTCTGAGCTTCTGGATTAGTTGTCCAGTAACATTACTACTATACTATTGATCCGTTGAGACAGAAGATGAGCCATGATCATAGTGAATGGTGGGGAAGGCTCGATGGGCCTTATCATCGACTCCTCCTATTTCTTCTGTGCTTAGAATCCTATTTTTACAACATATCTGCAAATGAGTCAGTAAAACAAATATGAATAAATTAATCCATGATAATCTTATTCAACATCAGGAATAACAACTTTTTCCACATTACGTGACATTTAAAAGAATATAAGAAATAGGAGCAGCAGTAGACCATACGGTTCGTCAAGCCTGCTCCACTTTTCAATTTGATCATGGCTGATCTTCTGCCTCAATTCCACTTTCCATCCCATTCCCCATATCCCTTGATTCCCTGAGTGACCTGTCTCTCTCAGCCTTAAATATATTCAACGATGGAGCATCCACAACCCTCTGGGGTAGAGAATTCCAAAGATTCACAACGCTTGGAGTGAAGTAATTTCTCCTCATCTCATTCCTAAATGATCGGTCCTGTATCCTGACACTGTGCCCCCGGATTCTAGATTCCCTGATCAGTGGAAACAATCTCTCAGTATCTACCCTATCCAGCACCTCCAGAATGCTGTATGTTTCAATGAGATCACCTCTCATTCTTCTAAACTCCAGAGAACATGAACCCAATTTACTCAGCCTCTTATCATAGGACAATTCTCTCATCCTAGGAACCAATCTAGTGAACCTTTAAAGTACAGCCTCCAATGCAAATAGATCTTTCCTTCAGTATAGTGATTGGAACTGCACAAAGCATTCCAGATGTGGTCTCACCAAAGCCCTGTGCAATTGTGGCAAGATTTCCTTATTCCTGGACTCCAATTCCCTTGCATTTGCCTTCCTAATTGCTTGCTGTACCTACATGTTAACTTTCTATGAGTACACCTAAGCACTGCTGAACACCAATGTTTGGAAGTTTCACACCTTTTAAAAAATAATCTGCTTTTCTATTTTTTCACACTAGGTCACAACAGGATGCATCTGTCCTTAGCTCAGCATTTCAAGGCATCAACAGTTTAGCTAATATTTACATATCCTTTCACACCTTATGTGACAATTTGCATACTGCAATTTATTCTTACACATCTTGTTAAATACTTGTTATTAAAAATGGAGAAGAGAAAGTTTATCCCATGTATACTCTTCACCTTGAAGAGAAGGAATCCTATCCAACTCCTCACATTTAGACAATTAGTTTTTAATTAATGCAGCCAATTTAAAACTCGAATATTTTGTCAAACATTTCATTAAGCATCACAAATAACATACATCATGATTATTAGTACAATGATTACAATTCTCTGAGCACAAATTATAATCATAGACCAAATCCCTCTCCATGGGTGCTGACTGACATTATACCCTACTTTGCACCATTTATTATTGCCTAACATTACTGTGCCCCTTTCCATGGTAGCATTAGTTTATATGACAGTGACTACAAACATCAGTTATATTACAGCTTGGTGGCATAGTGACATTCAGACACATTTTATCTGTCTCACTCTAGACAAGGACAAACTGTACCGATTAACTAATGGTACAAGGACTAGGGGACACAGATTGAAGGTTTTGGGCAAGAGAAGCGGGGGAATATGAGAAAGAACTTGTTACACAGCGGGTGGTAATGATCTCGAACTCGCTGCCCACAAGGGTGGTGGAATCGGAGGCAATCAATGACTTCAAAAGGAAATTAGATGGCCAATTGAAGGAAATATATCTTCAGGAGATTGAGTGGGGGAGTAGGACTCATTAGGTAGCTCCGTGGAGAACTGGCATGGACTTGATGGGCCGAATGGCCTCCTTCTGTGCTGGATATGACTCTATGACTCTCCATACGATCTCTGTAGTAGTAGGTAGCCTCTCAAGGTAGGTAACCAGACCTAGAACAATTAATACTCTAAGAAACACATTCCACCTGCCGGCAAGGTGTAGTATTTATTCCTTGACAGTTTTGAGCTGATTGATGTGATACTATTTGATATAACTCAGACATTTCTTACTTAAAAACTGAACTATATACATGGCAGGACTGGCCTGATCAGTGATAGGGTATAGTCCTGCCGTTTTTGTTCTAACAAAATGGTCCTTTTTACCATAATTTAGGACCATTACAGAGTCTCCAATTTGATACTCAAATGGATGATCCTATTTGTCAAAGTACTTTTAGACCTGATTCTTGGATTCTCCCAAATTCCATGCTACGAATTGATTCATCTGATCAATGTAATGGATCATCTGGTTCAACCACTCAGTGGTACAACTGCTTTAAAGCAAAGGACCTGCTGTGGGCACCAGTAGGTGTCCAGGCATACACATCAGACATCCTGTCATTACCCGATAGGGGTAAATTCATGTAGTACGACACTGTCTAGATCACATCACCAGTAAATACATTGGTAACATGCTCACCCATTGAAAGGGGTGATCTGCACAGAACTTTTTAAACATTGTTTGAAGTCCTATTCTCTCTTTCCACTACTCCAGATCATTGAGGATGGTGACATATGGGCAATTTGTATTTAATCCTCATCAATTTCTGTCGTTCAGTAAAAACGTTTCCTGTAAGATGTGATCCTTGATCACTAGCTACCTGTATGTGCACTCCCCACCTGCAGATCACCTCAATCAATGATATTTTAGCCTCAACCAAAGCACGATTATTATGGTAAGGAAAAGCCTCTGTCCATTTGATCAACTTGTCTAATATAAGTAGCACATGTTACTGGTTAACTGGAGGAGTTGGCAATGAACTGATAACATCGAGCTGAAGGTGCATCCAGGGTCCTGCAGGAGGTCATAGAGTCATTACAACACAGATTGAAGCCATTTGGCCCATTGTGTCCATGCCAGCTCCCTATACAGAGTCAGTCCCATTCCCTCGCCCTACCCCCGTAGGCCGGAAAGTTTCTTTCTCTCAAGTGTCGATCCAATTTCCTTTTGAAATCATTGATCGGCCCTGCTTCCATCACCCTCGTAGGCAGTAAGTTACAGGTCATTACCACTCGCTGCATATAAAAATTCTTCTTCATATTTCCCCTGCATCTTTTGTCCAAAACCTTAAATCTGTGTCCCCTCGTCCTTGCACCATCAGCCAATGGGAACAGATTTTCTTTGTCTACCTTATCTAAATCTGACATAAATGTGTACCTCTCTGTTAAATCTCCCCTCAACTTCCTTTGCTCCAAGAAGAATAACCCCAGTTTCTCCAACCTAACCATGTAACTAAAATCCTGCAGCTGGAATTTTACACCCCCTGCAGGAGCGGTCTGGAGGTGGAGGAGGGAGGTTGTAAAACTGAGTGGGAGGTGGGGGGGTGCCGTTCCCGTCGCCTTCCAGCACTCGCTGCAGTTTCACGTGCGGTGGTGGCGGCAAGAAACGGCCCACCCGCCTCAGGCCAATTAAAGCCCTTAAGTAGCCAATTAACAGCCACTTCAGGGCCTCCTCCCATCACTGCTAGTCCATTACCAGCAGCATGTGGGCAGCTCAAGACCTTAAGAGGCCACTCGGCAAAACCTAGCAGCCACCACTGCAGCACATTCCTCCCCTCCGCCCCCACAACTGACTCCGCTTGCCTTGACAGGGCCCGGCCGATTGTCCCCGGTGAGGCCCCGCACACTTAGCTTCATTCTAAGGCCAGCATCCATGCTGCACCTCGCGCTGGGTGCAGTACCAGTCGTGCCACCGCTCCTGGTGGCACTGCTGGGACTGAGAGCTGACAGCCCGCTGATTGGCAGCTCCTGGAGGTTGGAGTTCCTGCCTCAGAGGGGTTGAACTCCTGCCCGAGGACAATTAACGGCCAGGGGCACGTAAAATCTCTGCATGGCTTCCAGGTGGGATGGAGGCGGGCTCGCCCCCGAATTCTTGGCCATTGGGTGGGGCCTCCAGCCCAACGTACAATTCCAGCCTGCATCCCTGGAACCATTCTGGTAAATCTCCTCCGCACCCTCTCAAAGACTCTCACAACCTTCCTAAAGTGTGATGTTCAGAACTGGATGCAATACTTTAGTTGTGGCCTAACCAGAGCTTCAAAATGGTAAAGCATAATTTCTATTCAATTATTTATCTATTTATGCAGTACAAGTTCCCACATGCTCTGCTAATTATTCTCTCAACATGTTCTGCCACCTTCAAAGGTCTACGCACATGAATACCCTGGTCCCTCTGTTCCTTCAAACTGTGTTGTTAAGTCTCTATTGCTTCTTCCTATTTCTTCTGCCAAAATGCAACATCTCACATTGCTCTGTAGTAAATTCCATCTGCTACTTGTACAGGAAAGTGCAGTTGGTGTTTGTAGGAGGATTGTACTGTGCTTACAGGTAATGTTACTTGTCTTATCTGGCTCCCATACAGTTTGAGCTATTTTCTGGACAGTTAATATCCACAAAGAAATGTGCTCCCAGGACGACTGTGAAACAGCTCAAAGAGCTCCTCCCCCACCCCCCTTCTCACATCATATCACATTCATTTCTCATCAGTTCATAACAGGATGCACCTGTCCTGAGCTTTGCATTTTGTAGGCATCAACAGTTTAGCTTTATATTTGACACAGATCCTTTTGCACCTCGCATGACCATTTGCATACTGTAATTTATTTTTACACACGTATTATTGCTGCATACTTGTAATTAAAAATCGAGAAGAGAAAGCTTATTCCGTGCCCTTACAGTGCCTCATCTCCAGGCCGATCCTCCAATGTCATCCAACCATCTGTGCTCAGACTGTTTCAACTGGAACAAAGGAGACAAGAGGAGATTTCATTGAGGGATTTTCAAATGATGAAGGGTTTTGATCAAGTGAATCGGGAAATACGATTTCCTCTGTTTTAGGGGCCATTGAAGAGGGGGCAATAATTTAAATGCTCATTGAGTGAGGAGAGAAGATAGGAGACATTCCTTCTGAGTTGTTTGGAACATGGAATGCCCTACAAACAGGGAGTGGGTGATGGAAAGAGCTTTGCATCTTTTAAAGGGAAATTGGATCAATATTTGAAGGAGTGAAAGAGACTGGTTGGTCAGATTGCAGAGCTCACAGAGGCTGTCTATAGTGTGTGAGTCAGAGTTTGGAGAGTAAGGTCACTGAGTCTGTCATCCCTACCACTTCCACCTTCGGGATTCTGACATTGATTTCTATTGTTAAATATATAAATTGACCCCGTCTCCCCTTGTGCTGGACCTCCACATCCAGACATCCTGTCCCCACATCAGCATCAAGCAGCAAACCTGCTCCAGCTCCAGCTCCACTTCACCATTGCTTGGGGTTAATGACACTGAAACTGGTTAGTGCCAAGTCCATACAGTCATCTCCCACTGATGTCAGCTGTGGGTTCACCTTGGGACTGAACAGGACAGGCTCAGGATGGGGAGGCTCCTGTTGTCTTGATGGTTCAGAGTGGGACAGGATGCTTATGGCCACTCACCAACCTGTCCCTGATATCCCAGTCCACACCATCAGGTGAAGCCTTGTTAACAGCTTCTATTGAGACCTCCCAGGATGAAGACAAATGGTCCTCTTTGGGCACCAGCGCCTCTGAGGTGTCTGTGCACAGACACAATGGGCTGAATGGCCTCCTTCTGTGCTGTAATTGTTCTGTGGGTCTATGGTGCCAGAGTCAGGCTGGTTCACCCAGGCAGCACCAGCTACTGTCGGTGAGTCCATCACCCGAGGCATCTGCCATCCCCTCTGGTGCCACTAACCCAGCCCTGGGACATTGGTCTCCAGTTGGCACTGGCTCATTTGGGGACATCACCCTCTGAGGACTCAACCATGCTGAGGATCGTCGATGTTGTGGGTGATTTCCACCTTGGTGAGGGCAGTCGCAGGTCTCTGTTCACTTTTTATAGATCAGTGTCTCCCCCACCATCACTGTGGAGCCACCTTCAACCTCTCCCTCTAACTGCTGAGGGACAGCCAGATTGCGAGGGCACCCTCTCCCAGGGAGGGTACATGTGTCTCAGTGCCACTTCCCCCAAGTGGCAGGGGTTCACATCTCGAAGGTTTAACCAATGACTTGTATTCATCAGTTTATAGCTGCCTTGATCCCTGCTCCCAGGACTCCCTATCAACCTTCCCTGTCGGCTCAGCCTGTGGAAGCTTCCTGGAATTGGGAGCCAGAGTCGGAACACAACCAGCATCTGCTGAGGCCTTTTCATGAGAGAGAGAGAGAGTCAGAGACCAGGAGCAGGTTGGTATCTGCCATCCCACACTGCTGCCACAGAGGGATTGGGCCAGTAGTTAACAGGGACGTCTCCAAAGGCCATTCCTAATTTACTGCTGGGTTGGAGAGAGCTCTTGGCTGTGGCTTTCTGTTCCTTCAAGGAATATTATACCTACATTCCCTCCGTTCAGGGGCAGTGCCAGGAGCCAGTGGACAGTCAGTTCCTCAGGGAGCCAGTAATTGTCCAGTCTTTGGTTGGCAGGGTAAGTGAGAACACTGTCCGGTCAATGCAAATACAGGCAAACGGCAGACTGTGGTAGTGGGGCTAAGCTGCTCGTGATGGAGGTGGAATGAAAGGCTGGTCTGTCCAAAGACACAGGGAACTGTCTCAAACTGTTCATAGTGTAACCAGTCCACTGGCCTACTCTAAATAGTAGAGCAGGAGGGACAGGCAAGATTTCCCTGAGAGGCAGCAGAGAGGGAAGGAGGGTAATGGGAAAGCAATAACTGAGCTCTGGATAGACATGGAACTTTCATCCAGGTAGGATGGTGAAGGCCAGTGAGAATTACTGGCTGCTCTGGGAATTCCCTGTCTAGTATTGTACTGGTCATGGGGCAGGGGGAAGGGATGGTCAGGGTGATGGTTTCAAAGTCAACCCTGATCAAATGATTCTTAGTGATCCTGGTTCTTTGTGTCAGGGTCTGGGACTGGACAGAGTGAACACACAGATACAGTTTGTGGAACAAGTGTTTTTATTATTCAATAGGTACAAATGTAAACTTTAATCCAGTACGTAGAGTGGTACAGAGTGCAATCCCAAACATTTTACATTCCCCACCCTCGGTTCATACAACAGGCCAGTGACAGACTGGGTTCAGGGAAGTGAAGCTGTTCATTTCATTTAATAAACCACATTCCCGGGAAACACAGGATCCAACCTCAGGCACCAATGAAGACGGACAGTTAAAAAACAGAAACTTAAACTGATCAGAGAATTAAAACGTCGAACCTCCCAGAGGGAAGAGATAGAAACATAGTCAGTGATCTGTGATTGGTCAGTGGCCTGTCGATCCCTCCCTGTGCTCAGTGATCTGTGATTGGTCAGTGGCCTGTCGATCCCTCCCTATGCTCAGTGATTTGTGATTGGTCAGTGGCCTGTCGATCCCTCCCTGTGCTCAGTGATCTGTGATTGGTCGCCTGCCTACCGATCCCTCCCTGTGTTCAGTGATCTGTGATTAGTTACGGCCTGTCGATCCCTCCCTGTGCTCAGTGATCTGTGATTGGTCAGTGGCCTGTCGATCCCTCCCTGTGCTCAGTGATCTGTGATTGGTCGCCTGCCTGTCGATCCCTCCCTGTGCTCAGTGATCTGTGATTGGTCGCCTGCCTACCGATCCCTCCCTGTGTTCAGTGATCTGTGACCGGTCACCGGCCTGTCGATCCCTCCCTGTGCTCAGTGATTCGTCACCAGCCTGTCGATCCCTCCCTGTGCTCAGTGATCTGTGATTGGTCACCTGCCTGTCGATCCCTCCCTGTGCTCAGTGATCTGTGATTGGTCACCGGCCTGTCGATCCCTCCCTGTGCTCAGTGATCTGTGATTGGTCACGGCCTGTCGATCCCTCCCTGTGCTCAGTGATCTGTGATTGGTCACGGCCTGTTGATCCCTCCCTGTGCTCAGTGATCTATGATTGGTCACGGCCTGTCGATCCCTCCCTGTGCTCAGTGATCTGTGATTGGTCACTGGCCTGTCGATCCCTCCCTGTGCTCAGTGATCTGTGATTGGTCACGGCCTGTCGATCCCTTCCCTTTACTGGTTTAAATGAACATTTCTCAGATGCAGGAATGCAAGCAACAACAGCAATTAGAAACATCTCAATATTAAACTCCAAAATATTCAACTGGAGATTTCTACCAAATTACCAAGCAGAAAATAAACTCAGAATTCCAATAAATGATAGATGTATTGTTTCACTATATAAAACACAGCCAAATAAAGATAAAACATCCAGATTGTTTCTAAATGAATCCTCCCAGTGACACAGCCAGTCCAATCACTAGTTCGAGTAATCTTCAATTCGGAATCAACCTGGCAAATGAAAGATGGACAGAATCACATGGAGGCTTCACACCCAGTACAGGAGTTGGAACCCAGAAAGATCAATGTGGAAACTCTGTTCCTTAGACACTTACTCCATCCCTCTCCCTGGTCACTGTCAGACTGAACCAGATTGTTCACAACCTCAGTGTCCTATTTATTCCTGAGCTGAGCTTCCAACACCATAACCTCTCCATCACCAAGATCCCCTCTTGATCCAGCGCAGTAACACTAACCTACTCCATCTCTGCCTCAGCTCATCTGCTGCTGAAACTCTCATCAATACCTTCATTACCCCCAGACACTGCTGACCAACCTCTCATATTTCATCCTCCATAAACTTCAGGTCATCCAAAACTCTGCTGCCCGAATCCTAACTCACACCAAGTCCCATTCACCATCACCCCTGCATTCTCTATCCTACATAGGTTCCTGGTCCGGTAATGTCTCAAATGATTTTAAGGTTCTCATCCTCATTGTCAAATCCCTCCATATCTTCATAACCTCTGTAGCCCCCCAACTCAGAGATCTCTACGCACCTCCAATTCTGACCTCTTTCTTCCCCCCCTCCCCCCCAATCCCACTCCCTTTAACACATCATTGGCAGCTGTTCCAGGTGTCATGGGACAGGTTCCCTACAGTCACAGGTAAAGAGTGCAGTGATATGACTGAACCCAGACTGACCAGCCTGAACCCACAATCCATCCCCTGAAACTTCTCCAGGAGCACCATATCTCAGTGAAGATCGAGTGTCCCAGCACTGGATCACCAGGCTCACTGCACAATCTATCAGTCTAAGACCCAGGCTCCAAAATGAAGTCTAATCTCTGTCCCCACGTACACAGCACAACTATCTCCCCCTCTCCAGGTGACAGATCCCATCCTCCTGTATATTAAACAGCTGCAGTGTCTCACTAAGCAGCTGACAGCATCCGGAAGTTTGTTGCTCACCAGACCAGCTTTAGAAAGTTCCAGTTCTCCGTGTGATTCATGTCTTTGCTGCCTGGAATATTAACCTGCACAATCCAGTCACACTCCTGGAATCACCTGCTCCCTTCCCAACATATTGACCTCCCATTGGTCCAAAACAGTTGTACGTTTAATTCATTGGCTCAAGGGAACTGGATGCAGGTCAGGCACATTTAACAGAACAAGAGAATCCCAGGAGGTTCGTGTTACACCATCAGTGCAGGACCAGGGGTACAAAGTAACAAGACAAGTTCAGAACAAGTCAGCAGTACTTAGACTGGTCTCTGGATAGAGACGTGGACAGCAGTTAGACATGGGGGAGTGTGAGGAATCATAGCAGTCTGAGCAAGGAGGAGCCAGAGAGGCTGAATGGCCTCCCTGTGGTTTGTAATATACAAGTATATCTTTGTGATGGGGAAGAGCAGCAATGAATGGTGAAGAGCAGTAGGAGAATGAAAGGAGGTGACTCGAGGTTAAATTGAGGAGGACAGCTTCACTCTACCTGACCAGACCTGGGCCTGCTCGATACTGATGGTGGGTTAAAAAAACTGCTCCTTGTCACAAAACCAGCTGATATTGATGGAACTCCTGTGTATTAAACCAGAGTTGATCAATGGTAGGCCACTACTATCAGAGTTAGTCACTTTACCATTGGAGCTTGTGTCTCTTACAGACTGGCTCATGAAACTCAACTTACACTTTATTTATTTATTTTTATTTCTATTTAGAGATACAGCACTATGTGAGAAATTTATGTAAACAAGTAAAAACACTGCGAGCCAGTGGTGAAACTCAGTAAAGTCCCTTCCGATACCCTGAGCTCACAGTTACTGCTGTTTATAAACTGCTTTGATGCTAGTTTAGCTGCTGTTAAACTCCAGTGAGTGATTCATACCTCAGGCCAGGGCTGATGAGTTCGAGGATGATTCCACTCCTCTTACAGCTGTGAAAAAGAAAGATTTCAGTCACACAGTCACTTTACAACATGGTGAATGTTCCATATAGAGACAGAGAGAGAGACAGAGAGAGAGACAGAGACAGAGACAGAGACAGAGACAGAGACAGAGATAGAGAGAGACAGAGAGAGAGACAGAGAGAAACAGAGAGGTAAACACACACAGAGACAAAGTAATGGAGCTATACTGTCTTAACAGACCAGAAATGGCTGTTCAGCCAATCGAGTCCATGCCAGAAAGTTCTGCCTCGAAGACAAGGCAGCTAACAACTGAACCAGACTATTGTAATATTTGCACACTTACGATTTGCTGAGCTGTAACTGTGTTTATATTCTCCTCCTACAAAGATCAGAAACAGAACTTCAGTTAACAAAAGCTCCCCCACCCACCCCTCACCCACACAAACTTACTGTAGTCATGGGGGGAATGACCAGCTTAACCTGAGCTCGCTTACAGGAGACTCTGCTCCTCACTCAACCCTTTACTCTGCATTCAGCCCAGTCCCTTCATCCCCTGTACAGGCCCCCCAGTCCCCTCACTCCCTGTAGGGGACCTCAGTCCCCTGACTCCCCATATGGGCCCTCAGTCACCTCACACCCTGTACGGGACCTCAGTCCCCTCACCCCCTGTACGGGATCTCAGTCCCCTCACTCCCTGTAGGGGACCTCAGTCCCCTGACTCCCTATATGGGCCCTCAGTCACCTCACACCCTGTACGGGACCTCAGTCACCTCACTCCCTGTACGGGATCTCAGTCCCCTCACTCCCTGTACGGGACCTCAGTCCTCTCACTCCCTGTACGGGACCTCAGTCACCTCACTCCATGTAAGGGTCCCTCAGTCCCCTGACTCCCCATATAGGCCCTCAGTCACCTCACTCCCTGTACGGGACCTCAGTCCCCTGACTCCCGATATGGGCCCTCAGTCACCTCACTCCCTGTACAGGCCCCCAGTCCCCTCACTCCCTGTACAGGCCCTCAGTCACCTCACTCCCTGTACAGGCCCCCAGTCCCCTCACTCCATGTACGGGACCCCCAGTCCCCTCACTCCGTGTAAGAGTCCCTCAGTCCCAGCTCCCCATATGGGCCCTCGGTCCTCTCACTTCCTGTTCCTCAGCCCCCTCACGCTCTGTACATCACTGGACTGTGTGTGCATTTCCCACATGTGTAGGAAAGTCTCTAATGCTTTGATATTTGTGCTTTAACATTTTAAAACTGCTGATACCAGAGAGTGACAGACCCTGCCCTCACTTCCTACCTCTCCTTTTCAACGCAACTGCACCGATGACAACAGCAATCAGAGCGATGGCAGCAACAACAATTCCAACAATCAGTCTGATATTTGTTCCCTCTGAAGATCCTACAGTCACTGGGAGCATCCTGGCTGTGGGGGGGGGGGAGGGGGGAAATGAGGAGGAGATCAATGAATAACCACAATCGCTGCTCATTCAGAAGCAAGTGTACCAAAGCGGGGCCTGAGTTTGAATGAGATTCAAGTCTGTGATGTAATGGGCAGTCTCTGAGCAGAGCATGTTGTAGGTTAGAAAGGTTCAGCATGACTTGGATTACACTCCTGTGAAGCACTTTGGGATGTTTATCTACATTAAAGGAGATAAATAAATGCAGACATTGGAATTCCACATCATTCCAAAGACACTTCCAGTCACCCAAACAAGTGATTAATTCCCACATCAATCTCAGAATAGGCTTGTTGCAGCATAGTGATGGGAGGTAGGGAGTTTCTAGGGAAAGGAAAGAGGGGGTGCCATATTGATCAAAGATACTGTTACAGCACTGGAAAGGGGTGACATGCTGGAGGATTCAATGTCAGAATCTATTTGGGTAGAGTTAAGGAACAATAGAGGAGCTATTTCATTGCTGGGTGTAAACTATTGGTCACCCCAAATATAGGGAAGGAGGTCGAGAAGCAAATCTGCAGGTAGATTGCAGAAAGATGTAAGAACTTTAGAATGGTGATAATGGGGGAGTTCAATCATCCTAATATAGACTGGGATAGTAACAATGTAAAGGCAAAGGTCAGAAAGGAATTCCTGAAATGTATACAAGAGAACTTTATTGATCATTGTGTTTCCAGTTCAATGTGGAAGGAGGCAGTGTTGGATCTAGTTCTGGGGAATGAAGTAGGGCAAGTGGAGCATGTTTTAATTGGGGTGCATTTGGGAAACAGTGATCACAATATCATCAGGTTTACAGTAGTTATGGAAAATGACATGGAACAATTGAACATGAAATTACTCAACTGGAGGAGGGCTAATTTCAGTGAGTTGAAAAGCAGTCGATTGGTTTGATAAACATCACTAAAGAGGGTGCTGCTAATTTCACAGTAGAGGAAGAGGTAGTAGAGAAACTGAATAGAATAAAAATTGATAAAGAGGAGGTAGTTAAAAGGTTGGCAATGCTGAAAGTAGAAAAGTCACTGAGATTACTGAGGGAATTAAAGGTGGAGATATCGGAGGCTGTGGTCACAATCTTGCAATCCTCCTTCGGTAGTGGGATGGTGCCAGAGGACTGGAGAGGTGCAAATGTCAAATGTTACACACACACACACACACACACACACACACACACACACACACACACACACACACACACACACACACACACACACACACACACACACACCTGGGCAACTACTGTTAGCCTGACTTCAGTGGTGCGAGAATGTTGAGACAACAGGAATAGGAGTAGACCATTCAATCCTTAGAGCCTGTTCTGCCATTCAGTGATATTGAGGGTGATCTGTGTCCTAACTCCATATACCTCAATAGATTAGCTAGCAAAAAAATCTATTGACCTCAGATCTGAATTTAATTGAGCTAGCATTTACTGCTTTTTATGGAACAGAGTTACACACTTCTCCCACCATCTGTTTGAAGAAACGCTTCCTAACTTCTCTCCTGAATGGTCTGGGTCTGATTTCAATGTTATATCCCCTTTGTCCGAGACTCCACCACCAGCAGAAAAGTTTCTTTCCATCTACCTTACCCTCAATTCCTTCCAAAATCCTGAAAACCTCAATCGTCCTTTAACCTTCTCTATCCCAGGGAACACAAGCCTAGTCTGTGTAATCTCTCCTCATAATTAAACCTTTGTAGCCAAGTAACATTCTGTTGAATCTGTGCTGCACTCCTTCCAAGGCCAGTATATTTATACCTTTCTAAAGATGAGGTGCCCAGAACTGTACACAGTTCTCCAGGTCTGGTCCGAGACAAGGCTTTCCACCATTTAGAAAATACGCTGATCTACCCTTATTTCATCCAAAATGGATGACTTCACGTTTGCCTGCACGGAAATACATCTGCCACAATTTTGCCCACCCAAACAATCAATGTCTCTTGTAATTTTATGCTCCTGTCTACTCTGCTTGCTATGCCACTGAACCTGGTGTCATCAGTAAACTTGGATATGTGTCGCTCTATTGTGCTTTTTAAGACTTTAAATACTGAATGGTTGAGGCCCCAGCACAGATCCCCGTGAGATAACACTGGTCATTTCCTTCCAATTCATACATACCCATTATCCCTACAGTCTGTCTACTGCCAAATCAATTTCCTAATCAGCTCAATAATATGCTTTCAATTCCAAGAGCTTTAAGAAATCTCTTATGTGGAACCTTATCGAAAGTCTTCAGCAAGTCCACATAAACTATATCCATAGACATTCCCCTATCCACTACTTTAGTTACTTCCTCAAAAAAATTCAATTTGTTTCATTAGACATGACCTCCCCCTTACAAATCCACATTGGCTCTCTTCAATCAGCTCAAATTTCTCTAAGTACTCAGTCACTCTGTCTTAATGATAGATTCCATAACCTTCCCCACAACAGATGTTAGACTAACAGATTTATAATTTCTTGGTTTCTCTCTCACCTTTCTTTAATAATGAAGTTATGTATACAATTTTCCAATCGATAGGAATAATTCCTGCATCGAGGGAGCTTTGGAAGATTATGGCGAAATTATCTACAATTTCCTCACCTACTTTCTTTAAAACCCAGGGGTGAAACCAACAGGTCCTGGGCATTTCTCAGTCTCTACAGTCATTTTTCTAAATACTATTTTCCAGCTTACATTGTCATTGGTTCATTATTTGTTTCCCTGCAATGTCAGGTATATTATCCTTTCCCATTCCTATGAAGATTGAAGCCTGGAAAAAGTAAAGCAGTAACAGAGCAATGGAGAACATTCGGGAAGAGATAGTTCAGACAGAAACATATAAACTAGATATGTTCCTTTGAAGGGGAAAGGGCAGAGCATCCAAAGCTAATGTGCCCTGGATGACAAAGGAAGTAAAAGTTAAACTAAAGCAGAGAAAAAAGGAGGCTATGACAGATGTCACTAGCAAGATTCAGTTAATAACCAGGAAGATTATGAAAAGTACAGGAATGTACAAATACACCAATCACTACAGGTTAGCAAGGCTTTCTTTCCAGAGGAATAGAATTGAAAAGTACTGAAATTATGTTAAACCTGTATCAAACCGCGCGACGTCCCAGTTGCCATATTATAAAAAAAGAGATAGAAGCACTCAAGAGAGTGAAAGAAGATTTACAAGGACAATACAGGAAATACATGGGTATACATATCAGGAAAGGATGAACAGCTGGGTCTCTTTTCTCTTTAAAAACAAGGATGAATTGTGACTGAAAAGAGGTCTTTAAAATTTGACAGGATTTCACAGAGTGGATAGAGAGAGAAATTTTCCACTTGTTGGGAAGACCATAACAGGAGGAGATCAATAACAGATAGCTACCATGTGAACACAGAATTCGCTATCACAGGGAGTGATTGAAGCAAATAGTATCGATCTATTTAAGGAGAAACTAGACAAGCATATGAGGGAGAAGGGAATACAGAGTTACGATGATAGATTTTTTTTAGTTTAGAGATACAGCACTGAAACAGGCCCTTCGGCCCACCGAGTCTGTGCTGACCATCAACCACTCATTTATACTAATCCAACACTAATTCCATTTTCCTACCACATCCCCACCTGTCCCTATATTTCCCTCCCTATACTAGGAGCAATTGCTAATGGCCAATTCACCTGTCAACCTGCAAGTCTTTGGCATGTGGGAGGAAACCGGAGCACCCGGAGGAAACCCACGCAGACACAGGGAGAACTTGCAAACTCCACAGAGGCAGTACCCAGAATTGAACCCGGGCCGCTGGAGCTGTGAGGCTGCGGTGCTAACCACTGCGCCACTGTGCCGCCCTTTAAATGAGGAAAGATGGGAGGAGGCTTGAGTGGTGCATAAACACCAACATGGACTGGTTGGGCCGAATGGCCAGTTTCTCTACTATTTATCCTATGTAATCTTTCAATCTTCATTGGATATAGGAGCGCTATTGGAGAACTGGAGGGTTGCTAATGTTATACCACTATTAAAGAAAGGGGAGAGGGATAAACCAGGAAATCACAGGCCAGTCAGCTGATAATTGGTAGTGGGGAAGTTATTCAAATCCAGTATCAAGGACAAAATTAACTTTCAATTGGAAAGGCATGGGTTAATCAAGAAGAGCCAGCATGGGTTTGTTAAAGGCAAATTGTGTCTGACCAACTTGATTGAATTCTTTGATGAGGTAACGAAGAAGATTGATCAACATAGTTCAATAGATATAAAAACAAGAAATGCTGGAACCACTCAGTAGGTCTGGCAGCATCTGTGAAAAGAGAAGCAGAGTTAATGTTTCGGATCAGTGACCCGTCTTTGGAACTGACAAATAGTTCAATAGATGTTGCACATATGGACTTTTGGAAGGTGTTCAGTAAAATGCTGCACAGGAGGCTTATTAAGGAGATGTCAGCCCATGGAACCAAGGGGATATGAAACTGGCTCAGTGACTGGAAGCAAAGGATGTTGGTAGATGTTTTTCAGATTGGGAAGTGGGGGGCAGTGTTGTTTCCCAAGGGTCAGTTTTGGGTCCATTACTCTTGGCAACTTTTATAAATGGCTTAGGCTTAGGTGTAGGGAACAGCATTATAAAGTTTGCAAATGATAAAACTTTTGGCAAAGTAGTATGGAGTAATGAGGATAGGACGAACATGGAGAGACAATATAGAATAAAGGGTACAATTCAGAAGGGGGTGCAGGAGCAGAGGGACCTATGTGTATATGTGCAAAAGTCATTGAAGGTGGCAGGACAGGTTGAAAGAGAGGTTAATAAAGCATACAGTATCCTGTGCTTTATTAGTAGGGGGATAGAGTACAAGAGCAAGGAAGTTATGTTGAATTTATATAAGACACTAGTTTGGCCTCAGCTGGAGCATTGCATCCAGTTCTGGTGGCCGCACTTTAGGAAAGATGTGAAGGCATTGGAGAGATTACAGAAAGGGTTCACGAGAATGGTTCAGTTATGAAGATAGATTGGAGAAGTTAAGACTGTTTTCCTTGGAGAAGAGAAGGCTGAGAGGTGATTTGATAGAGGTATTCAAAATCATGAGGGGTCTGAACAGAGTAGAGAGAGAGAAACTGTTCCCACTCGTGAAAGGATCGAGAATGAGAGGGCACAGATTTCAAGTATTTGGTAAAGTTAAGCAAAAGTGACATGAGGAAAAGCTGTTTCATGCAGCGAGTGGTTATGGTTTAGAATGCACTGCCTGAGAACGTGGTGGAGGCAGGTTCAATTGAAGCATTCAAAAGGGAATTAGACAGTTATATGAAAAGGAAGAATGTGCAGGGTTACAGGGAGAAGGCAGCTGAATGGAACTGAGGAAATTGCTCTTTCAGAGAGCCAGTGTAGACAAGATGGACCAAATGGCCTTCTCCTGCACGGTAACGATTCTGTGATTCAATCATTCTAGGCTTCAGGGTGACAGGATGGTGAAATGGACAAAGACGTGGCAGGTGAAGTTCAATGTAGGGAAGTGTGAAGTGATGCACTTTGGAAGGACTAATGTTGAAAGAATGTAGACGATATTTTGAAAAGTGTAGATGAATAAAGAGACCTTGGTTTCCATATGCACAAATCCTTAAAGATGGCACAGCAAGTTGATAAGGTGGTTGTAAAAGTATATGGGTTACATGGATTTATAAATCGAGGTACAGAATATAAAAGTAAAGTGATCATGCTAGAACTTTATAAATCACTGGTTAGGCCTCGGTTGGAGTATTGTGGACAATTCCGGGCACCACACTTCCGAAAAGATGTAAAGGCCTTAGAAAGGGCACAGAGGAGGTTTATCAGGATGTTAACAGAGATAACAGACTATAGTTATGAGGAGAGGTTGGAAAAGTTAGGACTGTTCCCCTTGGAATAGAGAAGGTTAAGAGGTGACCTAATAGATTTTTTTCAAGATGATGAGCAGTTTTGCTAAGGTAGAGAGAGGAAAGTTATTCCCTCCGGTGAGTGGGTCAATAACCAGAGGTTATAGATTTAAAATCATTGGTAAAAGATAGAGAGGGGAAATGAGGATTTTATTTTACTCAGCTGTCGGGATCTGGAATGTTCTACCTGAAAAGAAGTGGAAGCTGATTCCAGAAACAATTTTAAACAGGGTGTTGTACAGATATTTGAGGATGATGAGCTGACACATTTAGGGACAAAAAGCAGACACATGGGACTAAGAATGACTACTCATCCCAAGAGCCAGCATAGGCTCGATGGGCCAAATGGCCTCCTACTGTGCTGTAGGGTTCTATGATTCAATGACACGAAGTTCCAACAAAATAAAACACTGCAGATGCTGGAAATCTGAAATAAAAACATAACATTCTAGAAATACTCAGCAGGTCAGGCAGCATCTATGACGTGAGCAACAGAGTTAATGTTTCAGGTCAATACCACTTTGTCAGAATGGAGGTCACTGATCTGAAAGGTTAACATTATTGCTCTCTGTACAGATGCTACCTGACCTGCTGAGTATTTCCAACATTGTCTGTTTTTATTGTATTATTCTAAAAGTCCTACCCTTTCCTTATTCACATTTGCAGTATGACCGCAATGATTTTTAAAGGGCCACATGGGCCTTTTTCTTCTGACATAATTGTAAAAGCTTTGTGTTAATCTTGATACCCTCATAAATGTCTGTTGATATTTCTGCTCTTACTGTATGTTCTTTCGCTCTCTCCCAGTCCCCTCGATCTATACTATGCTTTGCTTTATCCTTTAGTTTTAGGTTACCTTTCACTTCTTCTCGAGTAGACCTCTCGGCCCTTCTCGTTTCTGTATTAAGCTAAATTCTTTTCTGAACACCTCCCACTGTTCATCTGTAGTTTTACCCAATAACAGTTTTGTTCAGTTTGCGGTCATCAGTCTCTGTCTCATCCTATTAAAAGTTAGCCTTACCAAATTCGAGGATCTTCATAACAGTATTATGTTTTTCCTTTTCAAACATGTCAGGCTCGCAGTTAAGTAAATGTTCCCTTACCGTTAGATTAACTATGTCTGGCTCACTACTAGAGCTAGTGTGGCCTGCCTGTTTGTTGGTTCCAGAAAACTATGTTGAATGCAGTCAAGAAATTCACAAGCTTTCTGACTTGAGCTACTCTGTTCTTCCCAATCTATATGGGAATTAAAGTCTCCCATTAAAACATCTCTTCATTTACTACAAGTCTCTTTGATCTCTGAATTAACAGCTATGCAGTGGAAGAATGTATTATCAGGAAGCCTGTAGCCAACTCCCATTACAATTCTTATCACAGTCTCCATTGATTGCTTTCACTTACCTCGATCCTCTCTTGTTAATGTTGTAACAATCTGGGACAAACTTAATGTCAGGTTGAAAAACATGGGTTAATAAATTGAAAGCGAGCACAGAATTGTCAAAGGCAAACTTGTCAAACTTGATCAAGTTCTCTGATGAATAGACGGACAGTGTTGATGAGGGTAGTGTGCTGTATGTTGTGTATATGGGCTTTCAGAAGGCATTTGATAAAGTGCCACAAAATAGACTTACTAGTAAAATTGAAGCCAATGGGATTAGAGGGACAGTGTCAGAGTGGATATGGAATTGGATCAGGGACAGAAATCAGAGAGGAATGGTGAATGATTATTTTTCAGACTGGAAGGAAGTAGAAAGTGAAGGATTGGTATGAGGATCACATCTCTTTTTGATATATATTAATAATCTGGACTTGGGTATAAGGGCATAAATTCAAGGTGTGCAATGACACAAAACTCAGAAATGCAGTAACCAATGAAGAGGATTAGAACAGATTTCAGGAGGACATAGACAGACTGGTGAAATGGGCAGACATGTGACAAATGCAGTTTAATGCAGAGAAGTGTTAGGTGATTGATTTTGGAAGGCAGAATGAGGAGAGGTGATTCTAAACAGTCACTGTTCCTCTTACCCCAGTCTAGGATCTCCATTCCTTCTTTTTCGCTTTGCTCATACTGACAGGAATAGTTGGCACCATTCTCAGGTGCGATCTGAACCCATCTCCTGAGCTGGTAGGTGCCATCGTGGTTGGGTAGGATGCCAGTGGAACATGTGTCTGCAATCGGTGCGCCATTTCTCAAGAGGGTGACTTCGATATCGCGAGGGTAAAATCCTGTGACGAGGCAGCAGAGTTGTGTCGGTTTAGCAGCTGATGCCTTGTCCGCGGAAAGAAACACTTGAGGAGCAACTGAGAGTAAAACAGATCAGAGGCAGGTCAGTGTGAGAGACAGGGAATGGCAAATATCCCTTTAAATTGGGGATTAGACCCCTGACCCCAGGGAAAGGTACATACCCCTTTAAACTGGGGTTTAGACACCCTGACTCTCAGTCACCTCTTCTGACTCACCGACTCTCAGTCACCTCTTCTGACTCACCGACTCTCAGTCCCCCCTTTACTCACCAACACTCAGTCCCTTCCCCCTCACTCACCGACTCTCAGTCCCTCCTCCCTCGCTCACCGACTCTCAGTCCCCCCTCACTCACCAACTCTCAGTCCCCCCTCACTCGCTGAGTCTCAGTCCCCCCCTCACTCGCTGAGTCTCAGTCCCACCTTACTCGCTGACTCTCAGTCCCCCCTCACTCGCTGACTCTCAGTCCCCCCTCACTCGCTGACTCTCAGTCCCCCCCCCCACTAACTAACTCTCAGACCCCCCTCACTCACTGACTCTCAGTCCCACCTCATTCACTGACTCTCCCCCCTCCCCCCACCCCCATCCACTCACTCACCGTGTCTCAGTTCCTTTTCTCCAAGTTTCAGGTACTTCTTCAGCCATTCGATGCAGGTCCCCTCCAGGTAACCCTTCCTCTGCTGATTCCTGGCCTTGTCCTGGTCCCACTTGTTCTTGGTAATCAGTCCCCAGCTTACCGGTGTTACCCACACCATGTTATCCTTATCAAAGCTGATGTAATCCCGCCCGTCCCAGCCTTCCTGGTGGAACCCGTTGGTACTCCCGTCATCCCGCAGCTCACAGCCATACATCACCTGTACTGTGTGGATCCCTGTCAATCAAACACACACAGCCAATCAGAGCCAAATAACAGAGAGCCAACAGTTCTGACTGCCTTCCACAACTGTCAGTGAAACACACACAGCCAAACAGATCCAGGAGCAGAGTGAAGGGGAGGTGGGGGAAAGCCGGGAATGATTGGGAGTTGGTAAAGAGCTGGTCCTGTCTTTCAGCCCCACAACAAAGTGCATCACTCCACCCAATTCCCGGCTTCTGTTTACTATATAGTGGAGAGACCATTACGGTTGGAACGTCTGAAACAAAAATTGTGTTTGGAAAATATGTTTGAGATTTTTGAAGAAGTAACTGATAAGATGAATAAGGGGTACCAATGGATGTAGTGTATTTGAATTTTCAAAAAGCATTCAATGAGGTGCCATCCAAGAGCTTTTTTCCACTAAATTAGGACTCAAGGCTTTGAGGATTAGTTAAAGGACAGAAAACAGAGAGTAGGAATAAACGGGTCATCTCCGGGATGGCAGGCTGTAATGAGTTGGGTACCACAGGGATC